>NW_020956100.1:202257-207257 GCF_003031625.1 Empidonax traillii
GAAGGGAAGGGAAGGGAAGGGAAGGGAAGGGAAGCTTTCCTTCTTCAGGAAGACTCGTGACTTATACCTTGTTTGAAAACAGTATGACAATTGGCTAATAAAATGAGGTTTGAAAATTGGTTTAGCTAGTACAAATAAATGTACCCTGTAATTGTCCACACCAATTGTCTCTGCTTAGGCTTTTATTGTTTTTTTTTTCACTGTGCTAGGAAAGTGGAAGAATCATGATAAAGTACACATCAAGGGAATGAAAATGAAGATTTTATGGATGGAATGACTGTGGTCAAGTCTGAATTTAGATCTCAAGTCTATTCAGGCCAGTTCTTCAAATGCCTAAACTTGTCAAATGCCTAGCTGAATCCAGTGTCACATCAGTTTGCACCTGTTGAAGGTCTGGATTTACTGCACTGAACCCAACGGTCACGGTACAGAAACTGGCTGGGGCCCAAGAACACACAGATTTATGAATACATAACAAACTGTAGGGATGGACATATGGCACATCCATTATTGTGGTGATTTTGCTCCCATTCTGCACTTACTGTTTCCTCATAGCAAACCTGAGATTTCTGTACTTCCATCACCAAGCAACTTCCTTTGTGGCTCCAGTAGGGATTGATGTCCCAGACTAGTTTCTTACAAGTGGATCCTCAAAGGACTTACTGGCCATTTTGTTCTTAATTCATACCTTCTTTTTCTGTCAGTGTGAAGAAAGACAATGTCACAAATACCTGTACAGGCAACTCCTTAGTCCCATGGTGTTTAACCCAATGACCAAACATATTTCATGGACTTTCACATCTTGCTCACATCAAATGTCACCTCTTAAGACAACCCCCTGCCAGTTTCACGTTCATTTGACACACGTTGCATGGCTCTGTATCTTCCCTAGGATTTTTAATTTTACTAACTTAAAACAAGTAGTAACAAACAGGATCTTCAGCTACCAACAGGAACATTAATTCCTCCATGCAATGATGGAACAGCTTTAAGCCTTTTGTAATGCAAAGAACAGAAACCAAGTAAAATCTTTTGTTTACTACCAGCACTTCAGTTTCTGTGCTTTGGCAACTGTACCTCCATCATATACTTACCCACCTGTGTGCCGCGATGAGACCAGTCCCTTATCAGAAGCATGCCAACTGTGTTGTTTCTGATCCCTCCCAATTCTCTGGTTACAATGGATATTTCAGAAGTCTTTGTAAGACACAACATCATTCCATTAACTGTGACATCTGGTCCCCTTGAATGATCGTGACATCATAAGTATGAAATAGGGAAAATGTTCTTACTACAATTGTTTTTCAACCAGAAATAGAAATTTCCTGCCTGGCTGAGTTTTTGTAAAAAAAGCATCACCTATAGTTTGAGAGTTGAAATGTCCAGGATACAGGACCATGTTGTTGTATTTCATCAACACTGCAAAGTTAAAGATTTTATTTAAAAGAAAAATAGTAAATGGCACATCATGTAATTGCTATTTATTTTCATAAACATGAGGTATTTCAAAGTGCTATAAGACGCAGCACTAAATGTACATCGTTGGAAGAAATTAAACACAGAACTTTGCAGTTACCCAGTTCTATGCACCAAACATTAACAAATACATTAACTGGAAGAAACAGGCTAGGAAAAGGCATATATAGTAAATTTCTTTACAAAAGTTTCTTAGTTCAAAAAAGTGATAAAGTAATATCTACTCAAAACTTTCACAACTCATTTTCATACGAAAATATAAGTATCAAATTTAGTTATGTATCAGCATCATACTAAAGTATACAGGCAATGTAAGAATTAGTACAGTACATAACAGAGATTAACAATATATTTGTATACAAAAACATGCTCCTCAAACATTGAGGTATTACAGTACTTAGGTATGAACTTCCAGTCTAATACTGGCAGCAAAAGCCACCTCTCATAACCCAAGACATGTACAAAAGGCAAGTGTGTAGATGGTATTTACAGAAATTCCCACAGGGGTACAAAATGCCAACCCCTAAAGTAACATCTGTTAGAACATAAGCACCATAAAACTTAGGAATGAACATTTTAAAACTCAACTAGATGTCATCAGCAGCTCCAAATGCTCACAACAATTAAAAAAAAAAAATTCCCCACCATCTACAGTTCTTAAGAAAAACAAAGGCAGTTCATTGTTGTTTGGTAGTCTTGCAATAAACTCCTTGCAAGAACATCCATTTGCTCCGTACCCGGATAATACAGTTTGTCAATTACTTCAGGGACTGGATTGAAATTAAAACCAACATTCTTAACGTCAAAAAACACAATTTTTTTAAAAGAATCAAAAATGTGCAAAGTGGCAATGACTGTCCTGGTCAGCCAAAAAAAAAAAAAAAAAAGAACCAAAACAAAAAAAAGTCTAGCAAGTCCTCCTGTATTCTATTTTCTTTAGCAATTGTTGTTGTCTGGCTTGCAATTTTTCCTTTTCTAGCAATAATTTTTGCTCCTCTTCCTGAAGAGAATGAACATATTCAGTGGCTTTTTTCAAGATCACAACTTTCACAGCTTTCTCATTTTTAACCAGTTCTGGAATATGGTCCCTTAGTGTGAGGAAACTTGACCGTAGATCATTACGTCGTTGACGCTCCAGAATGTTATGGTTGCGTCGCCGTTCACTATCCTCTGAATCAGAGTTTCGAGGACTTGAACTCTTAGGCTTTGGTTGGATCATGGGCTTCACTGGACGGGGCACCTCGGTTTTTAGCTTTTTCTGTGGTGGAGGTTCTTCAGGCTCCACATATGGAGAAGGAGCAGCATAATTATGCTGCTGGTGAATCGGTGCACAACGCTTTAAAATCAGTCCATTCTGCTGTGTCCTAACTGATGGAAAAGTGGTATTTTTAGGACGCACTGTAATAGTAAGGGTAGTAACAGCCTTGTTGGTGGAGGAGCGTCTTTTCTCCACTGTAACAACATCTATTTCTTCTTCTTCATCCTCTTCTTCCTCCTCTTCATCATCTTCTGGTAAAAAAAAACAGGAAATAAAATAGATGTAATTCTGACTGAAAATACTCCGACCAAGTATCAATCCAGATGTATTTATTGACAAAATATATCCGGTAAAAGCAGTAATGAAATAACTGATGGCAAAAAACAGGGTGTGCCCACCATATGCAGTCAGATATAGATCTGTTAAAGTAATGTAATGCACATGAAATGAGCGAGGAACAGTGATTTCTGAAAACTTTTCAAGTTTATTAAGGTGGGTTTTTTTAAACATGTCTGATTTTTAATCAAAGCGGGGCTACCACCCACATAATCGCGGAGGCAGAAAAGAATTTTTACACAGAAATTATGTATTTTGAATGGAATCATCGAGCTGCAGCACAAAAGGCAAGCACAGAGCCACAACACAGCCCCTGCTTGGTAGAAAAGCAGCCGGAAAACGAAACAATCGCTGGGTTTGTTCTGAGGCAGAAGGTGAAGCTGTTCCAGCCGGGGACCCTTTAAGCCGGCGCTTGGTGCACTGCCAAGAAGACAGCTGTTGGAAGTGCTTCCTCACCCAAAGCTGTCAAACCAGACATTAAAGGGACAGCAGGCTCTGAAACCCGGGACGGATCACCAAGTTTGTGGTTGTGATCATAGGGACCAGCTCATACACACACGCCGAACCGCATTTCATCTCAAGTGGACTCCTCTGCGTGCACGGACAGGGGATGTTTTGGGTATTTTGGGCTCTGTCAGTACTAGCGCTGTTCTAGGGGTCACTAGCCCGGCTCCAGTCTTTCCGGATCGCGCCTGAGGGCACACGCACACGGTCACCCCATACACCCCGTGCCCAGGGTGGCAGTGGCGGCCCGCACCGCCCCCCTCGCCCCACGAGGGGCAGGACGCGGTGAAGGAGCCCGGGGCTCCCCGGCACCACGCAGCTCCCCCGGGGCGGGCCGGCTCCCCGGTGAAGCTTCAGCCCCGCCGGCCCCCAGCCCTGCCCGCTCAGCAGAAGCAGCGGGCGGGCGCTGCCCCCAGGCCGTGTCCGCCACCCCCGCGGGGGCCCCGGGCTGGGCCGCCCCTGCTGCCGCCTGCCGCTTGCCCCGCCCCGCCCCGCCCGGGGCCGCCATCGAGGCGCAGCCGCCTCCGTCCGCCCGGGGCAGCTTATGGGGGTTCAGAGCCGCCACCCCTCTCCGCACCACGCGGGGCTGGAGCGCTTACCCGAATCGCTGAGCATGTCGTCCCCGGAGCTGCTGCTGCTGCTGCTGCTGGCCCGGCTGTCCCCGGCGGGGCGCGGAGAGCGGCCGCCCCGCGGAGCCCCACCGGCCGCCGGGGCTGCCGCCGGCGCCTCCCGCTTGTTGACGGGGAAGGGGAACACCACGGCCGGGTCCACGCACTCGGGCACGGCGCCGCCCAGCTCCGTCCGGCCGCTGCCGTCGGCGGGGCCGCTCGCGGGCCCCGGGGGGGGCGGCGGGGCGGCGGCGACGGGCGCCTTGCTCTGCAGCTTCTCGCTGACCGCCCGCTCCAGCTTCTCGCGGGCCGAGAAGCCGCTCCACATGCAGTCCTGGATGATGATGGAGTTGAGATTGTTGGTCACGCCGGGCCCCGTCTCGAAGTAATCCCCTCCGTCCGCGCCGCCCCACAGGTCGGCCTCGGGGGGCAGCAGGAGTAGCTCGGACGCCCAGTCCAGGGGGTCGGTGGGGCGGCAGCCCCCCAAGGCCGCCCCTCCCCACGGCACCGGGGCTCCCCCCGGAGGGTGCTCCTGGAGCCCGGCCCGGCTGGGAGACAGGGGAGGGGTGGGCAGCAGCTCAAACTTTTTCCAGATGTCCTCGCCGGGGGGAGCAGAGTCCGGCCCGCACAAATAAAAATCATCTTCGTCTGGATAGAAACAGGGCTGCAAAGAGTCGAACTCGAGATCTGGGTTTTTAGTGACCATTCCTGGCATAACGGGTCTCTGTTCGCTGATCCCTGGGTTGGGCAATGGTTTCAAAGACAGGTTTTATAAGTATTTCCACCAAGGGGAAGAAGAAAAGAGGTTCTCCCAAGAC
>NW_020956100.1:208346-245971 GCF_003031625.1 Empidonax traillii
TTCTGCTGGGTTCACAACAGCTGACGCTGAAACGGAGACCAAATGGGGGGGAAGAAAAAATCCATGAAAAGCCTTATGATGAAACGCCGAGAAACGCGCCCGGCTCGGCTCAGCTGCGCTGCTGCCCCGCCCCCTGAGCGCCTCCCGGACTGTGCATTTTTCTACTAGGGAAATACATTAAACCGTTTAAAATGCAAAGCAGTAAAGAGGCACCTACAAAACACTAGCGATCTCAATGCGACAGCTCCAAACCAAAACACAAATATCCTCTAGGATTTTCTTCTACTCAGTGAGAACCCCGTTCACGCTCCGCTCTGCCCCTGCGCTCCCCTTCCCGCCCCATCCTCCTCTCGGCAACTCAAACGCGATGGAGAATTGGATTTATTTGATTGGGGTTTTGTCCTGCAGCCCAGAGCCTGCAGCTTCCTCTTCTTACCTCCTTGGTGATGGTGGTGGGTGTGCGAGGGGGAGGAGTAGCGGGGGGAAGGGGAGAGAAAAAAAAAAAAAAAAAAAAAAAAAGGCAGCTGATGGTGTCTGTGGCACTTTCCGCGCCCGCCCGCCGGACCCCGCGGCCGCCCGGCCTCCGCATCCACCCTCTGCTCGCAGACAGATGACTGTCACTGCCTGGCTTTGAAGCGGCTGGATATTATTAACCCCCCAAAAAAGCATTAAAAAAAATCGGTAAAAAAACCCATGACACAGTCGGGAAGGAGCGCTGGGAAACAGGGGGAGAAAGGCGGGAGCGGCGGCCCTGCCCCCCCTCCACGCGCGCAGGGCGGGGCCGCGCGTTTGGCGCCAAAAGCCCCGTTCGCTCTTTATCCTCCGGGAGGGTGCTCGGATGTCCCGGGATCGGCCCTGCTGAGCCCCCCCCCCAGCCCCTTGTGTACCCTGTCCTCCTCGCTCCCCCTCGGCCCCAAGCACGGGGGAAACGTCGCCTCCGGAGCGGTGTCCCCCCGCTACCCGGCGCTGCGACCTCGCGCGCAAACACCCGGGGGAGTTGAAAATAAATAAACAAGTAGGGACTGAGGGAAGTGGCTGGGCGAGAGAGCCGCTCCGACTCGGGGCTCTGTACATGATCAGTAGCACTGGCCCAGCAGCGATCGCCTCGCCGCAGGCGAGCGGGGCTCTCACGCCGCCGCTACCGCGGGCGCGCTGTCGGGGCCGGACCCAGGCAGGCGGGTAGGTGGGCGGGCGGACAGGCCCGGCCGACCCCGCACTCAGCGCTCCCGGGTCTGCACCGGGACCCGGACCGGGATCGAGATACGGCGGGAGCCGCCCGCGTTTCGCTGCCGACGGCGACACCTTGCGGACGGACGGCGCGAACGGCGGCGCTCCCGGCGCTCCCGGCGCCCCCGCGCATTCCCCGGCGGCGGCACCCACCGCTCTCTCGCCTCCTTCCCCGCGGCGCGGGGCCGCGGGACGGGACGGGACGGGACGGGACAGGACGGGACGGGACGCGGCGGCACGGGACGGGACCACGGCGCTTCCCTCGGCGGTGCGCGGCAGCGGGCGCTGGTACGATCCCGATCCCGGTCCGCCGCCGCTCGGGGCGGTGCCTCCTCGCTCATAGGCTGCAGGTTGAGGCGGGGACTGGGCGTCGCTCGCAGCAGCCGGTGGCGGCGGGCGGTCGCTTTGTGTGCGGCGGCGACGACGGCGGTGGGGCCGCCTCCCCGGCCCGCCTTGGTGGGGGCGAGCCCGGGCTCTTCAAACCCGGCGGGCACGGCGGTGAGAGAGCGAGCTGGAGGAAATAAACTCCGAGGGAGGCAGGGATGTGCTGTGTGCGCCTTCGCCTCGTCCCCTCCGGCAGTTTTGGGCAGGAAGGTCCTGCCTCTCCCGCGTGGTGATACTCCCCTCGCCCTCCGTGTCACGTTTCAGTGCCAAAAACTTGGAGGCTCCACGAGCCGGTCAGTGCCCTGAGGCGGCCTTGGGGCTGGTCGGGCATCCCGGGCATCCGGAGTGCAGCTGGCTCACCAAAGGTGGCAACTGCTTTGCAATGACCCTAGCCAACCAAGGCAGTGAGCTTCTGCTGGGCTCCTTGTCCCCCCATCTCGCCCCTGCCTGCGTTTCCCCTCACCGAAGTAACTGGTTGCATTTTTGCTTAGGAACCTTTTGTTCGTCCTGGCTTAGAGCAGAAAAGGCACATGGAAGGTGAATCCTCTGTACCAGAGCTTCCAAGTGAATACTGTTCAAGCAGAGGTTGCTGAAGGTGACTTTTAGATACCCCTTTATGAGTGACAGTTTGGCTGGACTCAGCTGTGGCAGGGGCGGCGCCCCATGAAGCAGAGGAGCGCTGGACCTTCATGCCAGTCCCCGTGGCATGAAGCTCATCACGCTTGCCTGAACTTTGGTGATTTGGCCTCCATCCCTCTAATTCACTTTGGGTTCAAGACAGGGGAATTCATTGATTAGCTAATGTGCACTCGGTTCTTTGAAGATACGAAGTCTTATGAAAACACCGAGCTTTATTAATTTCTTTTTGGATGATTTGTCTGGACAAAAAAGGTGTGAGTGGTTGGGATTCCCCCCCACACACACACATTTCAGTAGCCTTTAACAGGTTGCAGCCTGAGAACAGTTAGTATGTGGCTCACAGAATGCGTGAACAATTTATTCATACTCATTAATCAAGGACCTTCATGGATTTAAACAGTTGTATATTTAACAGTTATATATGATTTTTTTTCCATGGAAATGGGCATGGGCTGCTACCTGACTTTTTGTTAATTTATTATAAATTCTCACCTAGATTTTTGAGCAGCCTTTTTTAATTTTCCTTTTTTTTTTTTTTTCCCCATATGTATGTGCATGGGAATAAAACTACCAAATTCTAGGAAAGTTCTGCTGTGCTGTGTGATATCTTTTGTAGTACCCTGGATGAGAACATTAATAAGGGTTAACACTCAAGACAAATTTTTTAAAGTAACTTTCACTGCCAAAAAAACATCAAACCAACAAAAACAAAACCCCCAACAAACAGGAAATGGAAAGCAGTACTCTGAAAAACATTGCCATGTATGAGCACTAGTTCTGTTTATGTAAAAAGACTTGTTAAAAGTCCAGATCTATTGCTTTGTCTTATAGAGTTAAGAAAGACATGGAAATCTTCGGTAGGACTGCACAAATCTTTGTGGAGTTTTGACTGATGCTTACTTTGGGCTCTTTTATTAACATTTACTTTTCTTTCTCCGATTTCTTCTGCCTCTGAAATGACATATATCAAGAAGCTTCAAGGCAAATGGAAATCTGAAATGACTTGTAGTTACTGTAAATTTATTATTACGTTGTTTCACTGGGAAAACTTGGCAATTAAGATGTGCTGATACTAGAACTGGGTACCAGTATAAAGGAGTTGTGTTGCAAATATATTAAGGCATTGTAAGAATTCATTATCTGGAAAGGTAGAAAAATATGTATAAAAGAGTGCCTAAAAGGCTAAAGGATACTTTTGCTTATACAGTGGGAATCTTAGAAGAATCTAAGTGGATCCAGTGGCAAAGCATTATGCTGAGGGCTTGAACATGCATACCTGGCCATAATATGTAAGTAAGTTGCTGGTGGTCAGGGCTACAGAACATTTTCCAATTCATCATTATTGATTCCTTAAGAAACGCTGTGTGAGGCAAATTTCTCTGGCCACACATACCTTTCTTTCATGCTA
The DNA here is from genome assembly GCF_003031625.1 of Empidonax traillii. Classification (NCBI taxonomy): domain Eukaryota; kingdom Metazoa; phylum Chordata; class Aves; order Passeriformes; family Tyrannidae; genus Empidonax; species Empidonax traillii. Next base: position 212,005 of record NW_020956100.1, read on the forward strand.
ACAGCCTGCAACTGTTGAGAAGATCAAAAGAAACAGGGTATTATTACCTAATATGTATGCAGTTGTCTTCCTCAGAGGCACACAAACTTCAGTATATTTCTGAATATTTTTTCTTTGCTAGTTTTCTTTACTAGCCAGAAGTAATGTATGAACTCTCTTGACTCTATATTACAGTGTAAAAGATTTTATAAATAGTTTTGTTGATTGGGGCATGGGGAAAGTGGCCAATACCCCAGTGTTCTGAGTGCACTTGGCAAAATGTGACAGAATTGGAATGATTTATTCCTGTTCTGTCTCAAACAGCAGAAACTACAAGTGAAGCTTTTTGTGTAGGACTAGAAAGGACGTAAGTATGAACACTCATAGACCTGGATTTTTATTTTTCTTCCTTAGTCCTAATACACTGCCTTTTAGATAGCAGTAGTAAAATTTTTAGTAAATTGAATTAAGTATTTGGAGGTAGCTGTTTAAGTTAGCATAACAGTTACAGCAGCTACCAGATTTAGAGGAGCAGATTTATTCCTGCATACGTTAAATAAACTTGCAAGGGAGTTGTGCTGCTGCCCGCTGTGTAGCTTCCGAGGGTGTGTAATCTAGACTATTTCCCTTGTCAGTTTCCCTGTAGGTAGACTCTGGTATTGCTTTTACCCTCATTCAGGTGCAACAGCATTAGGGACTTGCGTAGTGTCACATATGGTAACAAAAACAGATTTCCCCAGTATGCTGATTGTAACAGTCTGAGGTAGCAATTGCTTTCCCATAAGTTCTTACAGAGCACATCAGCATCGTCCATTAAGATCAGAGAATAGTGCAGAGTCCCAAAGACCTTTGGATGTCACCCCTGCAAAGAATAACAGATGTTCTTGTGACGTAAAAACTCTCGAGCACTGGCCATAATACCTAGTGCTTGTATAGTGTTTCACATGACCAAGATGTTGAAAAACTTATTTCACTTACAGTCACTGCAGAGGTCTCTAGCCAATCTTATCTGTGCATCCAGAAGCACTTTAAGGAGTACCTAGTAATCAGGACTAGTTTTATTTAATTAAAACTGGCTTTGAGGTAATTATTCATAAGAAATAGTGTGATAACAAAGTAATACTCTGGCAGCAAAAAACAGAGGAGATACTGGATTTAGCTTGGTAACTGTGGTTGAATACCTTTAAGTGTTCCTAGATATATAAGAAATCATATTTCAATGACTGGTAAAAAGAAAAAGAGCTTTCTTCCTTCTCTGCTTTTTGTATGTAGTTGGTGCCCTTAAAAGTTGTGCGTCAGACAGGTATTTGTGTACTAGTCTTCTTCAGCTTCCCTTCTAGCTGCTCAGAGAACATTGGAAAATTCTCATTTAAACCAGAAGGACTAGAAATGTATTTTTTAGATTTGGCAGAAGCTGATAGCACTTTCTCAGGGAAACATCCTACTCGCAGCAGATTTTCATACCCTATATATGGCTAGATAAACATCTAGGCATTTGTTATCTTATGGTTTTATTCTGAAGCAAAAAAAAAAAAAAACACCAAACTTCAAAAAGTTGCAGGTAAGTCCTCTAAATGAAATGTTTCACAATGAGGCTGTGTACATAGAATCACAGAATTGTAGAATCAATTAGGTTGGAAGAGATCTCTGAGATCACGGCGTGCAGCCGTGACCAATCACTGCCATGTCAACTAGACCATGGCACTTAGTCCTGTGTCCAGTCTTTCTTTAAACATCTCCAGGGACAGTGACTCCACCACTTTCCTAGGCAGACCATTCCAATACCTGACCACCTTTTCTGTGAAGAATTTCTTTCTAATGTTCAAACTAAACCTCCCCTGGTGCAGCTTAAGAATATGTCCTATTGTCCTGTGGCTGGTATCTAGGAAAAAAGGCCATCACACTCATCTGACCACAACCTCCCTTCAGGTAGTTGTAGAGAGTAATAAGGTCACCCCTGAGTCTCTTATTCTCCAGGCTAAGCAATCCCAGTTGCCTGGAGATATTGAGCCAAAGGGTAGGTCCTAGCACTTGGTCTTGTTGAACCTCATACTGGACATGTATTAGAAACAAATTTTGAGAGCCTTGTTTCAGCTGTTTCTTTTTATGAAAATTTTTGATGTCTAATTAAAAATGATCTTAAAACTTTTGTTGGCTGAAGTATTAATAGGAAGTTTTTTCTCTCCCATTTCCAAATTTAAAGAAAACTCGAAGATTTTTAATGTTTTGTAGACCTTTTCCCTTTAGGTTGAAACTGCCTATTGAGTTCAAAATTCATGTCAGGGAATGACAGACAGATAACTATGTTGACTATATTTGTTTTCCTTAGGAGACTAAGCCGAAAGGAAACCAAGCACCCGAATTTTTAAATTTTAAATTTATTTAATTTTAACATTTAAATATTTGTGCACAAAAATTATTATAGAGGAAAAGTACTTCACTGTGCCTGTTAGGCTACCACAAGAAATATTATTAATACAAAATCTGTGGATAAATTCACTTTTACAATATTCTAACCCACACACATTTTTACAGTAATTACTTCCTCCTAAATGTATACATCGGCATGAAATATATCCTAATTGTAAAATCGTTTATAAGCATTTATCTTTCTGGCAAGTGTACCTTTATCAGTAGAAAGGTATAACTTTCCTAAATTGAATTGTTGCAGAAATATCTGCTGCTTAGTGACATCAAGCATCACTGACATAACAGTAGAGACTATGTGACTAAGCAACAGATATTGTGGGTTGTTCTTTTGTTATATTCCTGTTTTTGTAAACACCTGTGACAGTTAATACATTCAATATGCTCATACATTTCAGGACAACAGCCGTGGCAAGTGTTTTTTCTGTAACAGGTGAGTAGGTAAAAAATGGCTTGATAGTACATAATCAGAGCAATCAAAGAATGGTTAAGGTTGAAAGGGGCCACACTGGGTCATTGGGTCCAACCTCCCTACTCAAGCAGGGCCATTCCAGAGCACATGGCACAGGATTACTCTTCCTGATGCTGCCCAAGGTACCACTGGCCACCAGGGCACACTACTGGCTCACCTGCCGGGTCCTTCTCCTCAGAGCTCCTTTACAAGAGGTTGGACCCTAGCCTGTCCAGGTGCACAGGGTTATTTTTCTCCAGGTGCAGGACTCAGCATTTACCTTTGTTAGATTTCAGATAGTTCTTCTCTGCCCGTCTCTCCAACCTGTTGAGGTCCTTCTGAAGGGCTGCACAGCCCTTGAGGTGTCAGCCATTCCTCCCAGTCATCAGCAACTTGCTGAGGAGGCATTTGCCCCCTCATCCAAGCCATTGATGAATAAGTTAAATGATGCTGGACCCAGTATTGAACCTTAGGGCACATCACTGGTGACAGGCCTCCAAGTAGACCCTGTGCCACTGATTACAGCTCTCTGAGATCTGCCATTCAGCCATTTCTCAATCCACCTCACTCTCTACTCATCCAGTCCACCCTTCCTGACTGTACCTATGAGGATGTTATGAGACAGTTGTGTTGCTGAAGTTAAAGCAGACAGTATCTTCTCTACCCATCCAGGGAGTTGTTTCATCGTATAAGGCAATCAGGTTGGTTAAGTATAATTTACCTTTAGTGAATCCATGCTGACTACTCCTAATCACCTTCCTGCCTTCCATGTCCTTAGAGAAGGCCTCCTTTCCAGGCACTGAAGTGAGGCTGACTGGCCTATAGTTCCCTGGGTCCTCCTTCTCACCCTTTTAGAAGACTGGGGTGACATTTACTTTCTCTTAGTCCTTAGGCACCTCTCCTGATCATCACAGCCTTCCAAAGATGTTTGTGAGCAGCCTCAGTAGTGTCCACCAGCTCCTTCAGCGCCCATGGATGCATCCCATCAGGGTCCATGGAACTGTGAATGTCAAGTTTGCCTAGGTGTTCTCTAACCCAATTCTTCTTGTTCAAAGGAAAGTCTTTCTTCAAACATTACTTTTCTCTGGTCTCATGGATATGAAAGCAATGATGAATATGTTTTTTGTTAAAATAATTTGTTAACTTTTTCAAAAAGTTGACAAATGTAGATAAATAGTTGCTGCTTTTTACTTTCTTTTTTTAAAAATTGTGGCGAATTTAATTCGCGTTCTACACACTGAGACACTATTCTGTATTACCGTGCTGCAAATAAATGGTAATTGTCATCTACCAGTAATTCTGAAGGTATCAGTGATGCAAATTTTTACTGTGCCCTTCAGCCACAGCAAATACGGCAGACCTCTTTCAGGGTTAGACTCTATAAAATAATCTTATCACAGGTCTTCAGTTTTTCTTTGAAAGTCAAGGGTTTGAGCCTATTCAGTCAATACCCACTCCACTGTCTGTTAAAGCCATGGAAGAGCTCTTTGGAAAATTAATTTAGTGAAGCCCAGGAGACTCATAGTTATATTTTGCAGTTCCTAAGCATGGAGAGAAGAGAACCACACTGAACGGCAGCTTCCTACTTCTCTTGAGCTTCTGCAGGTAATAGGCAGGTGGGAAGAGGACTGGTGAGGTCTGACAGCTTCATCGAGTAAGTTTTTCTCCTCACAGCGATCCATGAAAATTCCATGATGCCACTTCATTAGGAAGACTTCTTGTTCTCAATTAGTTTAATTCTCTGAAAAGCTTGGTTTGGCTAAAATCTTTTTAATAGGACAGCAGGAAAGATTTGGCTGGTGAACACTGGAAGACCTTTGGGGTTGTTCATGTGGCTTGTAAAATGGGCTAATTATATAGGTTTTCCTGATTCTTACCCAGTTCCTTTTCTACCTGTTCCCCCTCTGCTTTTCATCGATCTTTAGTGGTTTGAAGAATTACAACATTTTATGTTTATATGTGCTTAAATGTTTTAAATTTTTTCGAGCAATCAGCCATTTGTACGTTTTTATGCAAGCTCACTTTACAGACTATTTTTGAAACTTTAGCTCAAAACGTTTCTCTGGTTACAAAGCCTATTAACTATTCATTGTCATTAAATATTTTACCAGATAATTCACTGAGACAAATGCGAAATGTGCAGTTGGGAAGGTAAAATTATAACCAGTCACATAAACCTGTCCTCATTAGCTCCCTTTCAAACATCTCCAAATGTTACCAATAGAGAAAGACATCCTCGGAGAGTGGTTTGAAGCATGAATTCCTTAGTTTTCAGTTGGAATCTGCTTTATGTTTGAGAGGAAGGCTTTCATTTCCTGCATCTGAGATTCATTTTCAAATGCAAACTAACAGGAAGATCAGCCTTTAAAGACTATTAGTGACTGGCCAGAAGGGTGTTGGTGACTGGAAAATAAGAAGGAAAAAAGAAAAATGTGGACTTAAGAGAGTGAATAAGGATGCATCAGAGTATACTTTCAGCTGGTGTCAATTGAGATGGTTTCCTTCCACTGGGACTGTGCCTGATGAGACCAGTAATAGATCTGTCCTGTCGTGATTCCAACTTTAGTCCTGGACCACAACTTGAAAGTAGTTTTCTGGATTGTTTAGTTTGTTCCTATTTTATATGCACAGATAGAGCCTTTGTTGATAACCTGTGAGGCATTCTTCAAAGCTTTGCCATAAAAACTGTTAACAGCAAAGGAAACACTTAACGCTTATTGCAGTAATGAAAATATCTTCAGACACATTAAAGGCCTTTATGGAGTTTTAATGGTTTTATTATTATTGCCATTTCTGCTTTAGTAAATCAACATGTCAGAGTTTTGTTTATTTATGTGCTAGGAATTATTGATATATCTCTGCCTATAAGCAGAAAGGTATGAAGAGCTATGCCACAATCTTCATATGTCTTACCATTTCCTCCTCTTCTGCATGCCTGTCATAATCTCCAATAGAGAGCTGGATGTGTCCTTAATGTCACTTGGTCTAATTCCTATGGGCTTCTGTAGAACTCTCCTGTTGTTTCCTTGCCAAATCATGGACACCCGAGGCTTGAAAAAGTTGTTCACCTCCTGGTAAAACAAATGATTGCTATAGATGAGAAACCAGACTCAATAGAGCCAGGTTTGCGGGTTTTTTCAGCAGCTCGTATGATCTACTCATATATTTAATATATTCATATGTTTTTCTAGGCAAATGCAAGGGAGTTTTGCATGAACCACAGCCTGTAAGTTAGAAATTGCTTTGAAGTGAGCCATGATCAATAGGAGGTTGAAAGAGGTGTCTCGCTCTGATTATTATACATAATTATTGCAAAATGGTGTGACATATTACAGACTTTCAGAAGCGGGGAGTTTTAGAAGCAAGTGCCATAACAAATGTGGTCTATTATTTGATTTTTTTTCTCTTCAATGAATAATAAACCACTTACTGTACTGATCATATTTAACGCTGGATTACTGTTATTGCAGTGCTCTCCTTTGAATGTTTTTAGGGTTCATCAGCATTGTAACTTTGGCATTGGCTGTCCATATGTCTTAAAGTTTTGGTGCTGCCACATTTGCTGAAATAACTGAAAACACTAGACCTGTCAACTTCCATCGAAACCTGTCTCTCATGGCATTATAAAGGCAGTTCTGCTGCCCCACTCTTCAGTTCCTGAAGTAACAGGGAAAAAAGTGAAAAAAACCTGAGCAAGAAGCATCCAGTAAGTGGCAAACCAAGTTGAAGTTGAAAAGACAGTACAAGGCAGGAAACAAGACAGCATGTTAGTCTTGTAGCCACCCCAAAGTGGGTGTGAATGAGAGAAGAAAAGGTTTCATGGAGTTTTGGCTGAATGATATTATAAAGCATAATTTAAAACATCCTTTAAAACTGTTCACTAGTTCTGCCTTTACTTTTACCAAAATTAATTATTATTTGGTGGTCTTTAATGACTTTTGATTGGGTAATTTGAAATGTCAAGGTAGAAGAGGTAGTTAAAGTCAGAATATCCTTGTACCCCTTAATTAAAAGAGTTTAAAAATTACTGTTTGACTTAGGGCTGAGAAAACTGAAAAACATATATTTGGTTTCATTTCCACTGTTGTACAAGTATATCCTTATACTCTGACTGGTAATTTCTCTTTTGGTCATTGTATAGGAAGGTCTTCCTTGTCTTACTGTTAACTGAAACATCCAAAACTGTAATCCTGATCTGGTAGAGCACAGCCATGTTTATGTGATCAGACATCACATGTAAAATGCTTTTTCCTCAGTAATCTAATATTTATGAGCCATTACAGTATTGAGGTTTTTTGTACTGGTAGTGCATATATTTGGTTTCCGTTGACGTATTTTCATTGCTAAGAACAATTTCTACTTAACAGAACTGTTATTGATATTCTCAAATGTAATTCTGTCTAATATTGAAGTTTTGAATAGATGTGTCAAAGGAATACAGAAATGCGCATTATTTCAAAAGAGATGAAATTTATATTAAAGGAAGAGAATAATGTCAATAATTTATTATGTTTTGTTTCTATTCTGAAATTACTCAAGTCTTCTAACAACAGTTTTCATTTCATCAGTTCCAGAGTGCTAAATATGTAGCATTTTGGCAAGATCATTGCCTCAAACATACCAGTACTGTGCTGGCATTCCTGATCCTTTGACTTTTATTCTGGGTGCAGGCAGATAGATCAGCATTAATCAGTGCAGAAAATCACATTCCTGTGCCAGAGTTTCAGACTACTGTTAAAGACTTGTTCTTGGCAGGCCAGCAGTACAGATGCAAGATTGGAAGGCATCCTCCTTCCAGTGTGTCATGGTGTTGAGGACTCATTTTTTGCCTACTCTGGAAAAAATATTACTGAGATGTTTCTATTCTAAGCAATTAAAAAAAGACCATGCTTTGGTAGTTTAATATACTTACAAGAACTAGTAGCAAAGCATATGTCTGTGTACACATGTGTATGTGTGTGCAAGTGCAGTTTTATACTCCAACTTACCCTATAGTAAATTTTTTAAACTCTTTATCTGCTTCAGAAATTAAAAAAAAAAAAAAAAAAAGAAAAAAGAAAAAAAAAGTGGAATACTCGTCTATAATGTTTTTCTTTTTTAAAGGATGATCCATAGTATTGTTTTAGTTAACTGCTTTTATGGAGAATTTAGGATATGTCTACATGGGGCAGCAGAGCATGAAGACCATCCCCAGTTCACCTGAATTGAACTGGGCTGATAAATCTACAAAGCACAGTGCACTGTTGATAGCTCAAGTGCCAGAAGATATATAAACTGTATTTGCCTGGCCACTGCTGAGGATAGTAAGTTTTGTCCCTTTACAAGGCTAATAACTTGGGCTCAGCATAATTTTGAGAATGATGTAGTGTGTTTTGTTCTGACATGAGCTTAACCAATGCCAGCCAGGCAACTGCATCCTGTTCCAGTGTGCTGTATGGATGTTCCATGTGGTAAACAGGAATAGTGTTTGTCTTAAGCTCTTAAATTATTTAATATAATTCTCTGACTATTTTATTTTTCTTTTTAATATTCATACTCACTTCTCAGGCCTATGATTTTGTTGAACAGTATGCAGCAGAGCTGAACTGATGGTAGATGATGGTACTTCTAAGGTGGGATGAAATACTGGACGAGTGTGTCCTGGGGTTTTGATTCTAGTTTCAGTTTAACTTTCTGAGCTGTAACAGATTGTGGGCAAGGTCATGTAAATTTTCATGTTAACTTTCAGTTTTCCTCTTTTGTAAAATGGGGATAGTGATGGTTAGCACCTCTGTGAAGTGTTTTGAGAACTTCAGGAAAAGTTGCATGTTGATAACTAAGCCAATAAAAAACTACTAGATTTTTGGTTTGTAGTATATTTCTACTAATATGATGGGGGAACAATACTCTGCAATGAAGGTAAAATTGCTCTACTATGTAGAAAGTAGGGATAAATGCTAGAATGAAACAAAGGAATTCATTTCACCTTAAGGGATGGCTACAGTGCAGAGATGTACATCTCAGGTAGTCATTATAGGGTGCCTTCATAATCAGTGGAGAACACTTGCCACAATCCATTTTACTTTCTTTAGATGTCTTCTTGAAGGTGAGATGAATAAATAATACCTCATGAATAATGCTCATTATATAATTTATTCTTATGTCCTTCCATAGAAGTATCTTCGGCTGCTCTGTACTGGTTGTGGTTGCTTTTGTTTGACCAAAGCACCACTTTCATAAAGTCCTTTTAAAACTATTTTTTGGACAAGCAGTTTAATACTTGTAGTGGTGATACTATTTTTTCCCATTTCCTTCCCAGCCATATTGTATGCTAACCTTCAAAATAGTTAATGAGCGTATGAATAGCAGTTGAAACCACTTTTCATAGAATATCATCATATTTGACAATAACTGCTGAGTGTTGGTCAGCAACTGCTGTAAAAAATGAAAAGTACATTTGGCATGCCACAGTGAAATGCTGAAGTGGTGATTAGTATTTTGACAAATAGCTGAGTCTGGCTTGGCCAGCTATCGGGATGGTTGCATATACACTTTGCTATATTATTCTGATTGTATGACTTTTGGATTTGAACTGATGTCAGGATAAATACCTAGAAAGATGTGTCACTGCTTAACAAGGTTATAAAAATGTCTACTCTGTTTCTGAAGCTCCTTGTGAGATACAACGGCATTTCTACCTGTTCTGTGAATTGTGTCATTGCAGACATTTGCTTGTTAGTTGTGATATAAATACAAGATTTTTCAATATATTTACAAAAATGTATGTTTCAGCCTCTTTGGAACTGGGATATTATTACGTACAGAGAGTAACTACATGTTAAGACTGTGTTATTTGTGTGAGCTTGTTCTCATGAAATTAGCATAGAGAGAGTTCTCATATGCACATAAATGCTGGCACTTTTTCCTGGAACTGGCTTAGGAATCTGAGTTAAAAGTAAAGGTGGATAATCAAACGTGATGTATGTGTACATTCCTTGTCCCATTATGCTGATAGCCCTGTATCTGTCATTTTGGAGATGACATGAAAAGATAATGAGTAAGCCTTTGTGCATATCCCATAGCTCAGAGAAGAAAAAAACCTCTTCTCAGACTTGCATTGTTGTTAGCAGTGAATATTGGAAAACCCCTTCTGCCTGTCCTGCCTTGTGAGAAGTGAGACTTGAAAGAATTTTCACTTCTTTTACTGGCTTGAAAACATATTTAACCTCTGAGAAAGGAAGCCAGGGAAAGCATTGAATAAATTGATTTACCATCTCTTGAAATACCTCCTTTACTGGTTCTGTGCCAGAATCTGAAGTGCTGTAGTGACAGCAGCCAAAAGGGAGTGAGGATTTGGATAGAGATAAAGGGAAAGATTTAAAAAAAAAGAAGTCTAAACCTATATTTAATCCAATGGTCTCGTTATCTGAGGCTGGCTACTTCCAGGAGCTCTGCAAACCTTTCCTCTAGTGAATGAATTGAACCCTGCATTATAATGACAAACACTTCTGAGGAATAATTGTGGTACATTAATGCTACAGTTAAAAGGTACAAACTGAATTGGATATAAAAGGTATGACTTTTTACGTCTGTGATGATTATGGAGGCAAAGATGACCCAAGAAAGGAGAAGCTATGTGTCTGAGTTGTTGAAAAGCAGGTTTTGGAATGACATCCCAGGAACAGTTGCTACTGAGTATGCAGGACTAAGGCGAGAGTACAATATGCTTATCAGTGAAATGTCCAAGTTTTCTTTAGTCCAAGAAAAAAGTGAGATTTGTGTTTCTGATGGATTTACTATAAAACTTTGCTACGTGAACACGATTCTAAAATTTTAATTCACATCATTGTAGTTGACTTTTAGCTTGTTGATTCTGGTAAACTTCTACTGATTTAAACAGCTGAGAATCTTTTTCACAGTCATCACAGTATTATCCACTTGAAGTATCCTCCTGTGCTATAAGCTCTCTGGGGCTGAATGCTACAAAGCCCTAAGAAAAGTGATTTCACTTCTCGGCAGTACATGTTTGCCCCAGAGTAGCAGTGTTCAGCAGCACATATCCTAATTTGAGTCTATCTAGTAGTTAGGCATTGCAAAACTGAATTTAACAGTACCTAGTCATCCTTGTGATTATGTGTTGCCTTTGTAGATTTTGGTATTGGGTGAGCTTCCTATAATTCTACTTGAGTTTCACATCTTCTTTTTTCCCACTCCTTCATAGAAATATCTGCTCAGTGATTAAAGGCTCAAAAGACAAACAAGGCTATGTTGTATGTTCACTTTTCCCAGACATGACCTTTTTATTCTGCCATTAGAGCCTCGTGCAGGGTACACAGTGAGTGCACTCTCATTTCCAGCTGTTTTCTGGGATCATTTCAAAGCTGCAGCTGAACCAAGTGGACAAAGATGGACAAAGAATCCTAAGCAGTGTCAGCAACAGTTTTGAGCAGTCCATAAGGATGTGCATAATGACAATTTTGGAGAAAGGTGCCACACATGATATCATGGCAATCACAGTAGGAGGTCACAACTTTTTGTGTTTTTTAATCAAAGTGGGAAGCGAGATATGACAAAAATGAAGACTTTGGACTGGTATGAGAACTTGAGATTCTGAGTTAAGGCTGAATGCAGAGAGGCTTGGCATAAGAAGCTTTTGAGCGGCTGACTTCCTTTAATTACAAGCAGTGGATTTAAAGTTCAGCATGGTGAGAGAAAATAATTTTCTTACAGAGCTATTAGTGAGAATCTGAGTCCTTTCCTTTTGTTGTTATTTAAATCCACTGGTGTATGAAGTTGTAATCAGAAGAATGTTTGTTGCTTCTTGTTTATTCAGGTCAGGAAAGATGTTCATGAAATATGTGGTCACATAGTAATTATGTCATCAGATACACTGCTACAATACTCTTCTCAGTGAAGAGGAATTTCCTTTACACCTGATGATAACATTTTTCAAAATCAAATGTGTCAAAGCTTAGAAGTTTATCTTGGCAGAGCATCACACCATTAAAGCTAGATTGAATGTATCCTGTCCAAATCTCTTGCTTCTTGTAATGGTGCCTAAGGCTACAGTCCTCCAGATGTTGATACTACCAGCATTTACATTCTGAATGAAAAAAAAAAAAACCTTGTTACCACAGACATTTTACAGCAGAAATTCTGCGCTTTTTTTTCAGAAGAGTTTATGTGATGTAATACAAAAAAAATGTGATGGGGAAAAAAAAAAAGGCAGATTTTTCCCTCCCTTCAGAATAATTTGCCTTCAGCAGTAAGAGTGAGAAAGGATGGGACAAGAGCTATTTCATGCTCCTTGCTTCCCAATGTAGGTTCAGGTTGCACTATTTGCTCATAAATAACTGAAAATTGCCTTGGTCTCAGGAAGAAAACAGAAGGTGCTGCAGTAGAAATAGTAGTGAAAGAGCAAACAAAACTTTTTGCACTAACACTGCCCAGACATCATCAGCATTAAACTTAATGAGCCTTATTTACACTGAGTCACCTCACTCTGCTCTAGCCTTGAAGGGGCCTTAAAACAAGTGAGAATGGGAATCATTTCCTCTTAAGTTTTGGTAATTAACACAACTATTCCCACAGAGGTTCAAAGGATGGTGCTAAGACAATTCCATTTTCTTCGTAATGTTGGATACCAAAGGCATCTGGCATCCTTCTTGCTGCAGTGGTGCTGTTTTACACAATTTTGTGAATGAAAGGCAGGACCAAGTGTTCAAGGGGTGACAAAGGGATGAGATAATAAAACACTGACAAGAGAAATACCTCTTTCTTGGTGTATATTACTAGGAAAGCCATATGCAGTTCAGCAAGAATCATCAGGCTTCAACTGGAATTATATTAATTTTTCAAGAAAAACTGTATTCCTTGTGTGGATCCACATTAAGACTGCTTCGTACTGCTCTCGCTTACGAGTTTAGCTGTCTTATATGCTTACATGTTTTTTCTGGGTTAGTTGCTGAGGCTTGAATCTGGCAAAAAGATTAATGATGCAGATGTATAGTCTAATTTTCCGGTTTGTTGCTACTATTTCTGTCCTGTACACTCTAAATTGGAGCATACGGTTGCCACCCTGAAGAGAAAAGGCTTGGAGGATTGCTGATACTTTCAGGATCAGATGTCCAACCTTCCATCCTCCAACAAACAGATCTTGGTCAGACCAGTAGTAATGGTTCTAAGGGAAGTCATGAATACACTCACCAAGCAGAACATGTATACGTTACATTTGTCATGGATATGTGGTTTTGCAGCAGTGAGATATATATGAAAAGAAACTACAGTGAAAAGTAACATTCTGAGTCTTCCATACAAGTGACTTATAAAGGTAAATGATTTTCCCAGCTGCTGTTTATCTCTACTTGGCACCTTTGCATAGGAACACCTTATTAGGAAAGATATTGGGGTTGTGATTGCTGTGGGATTGATTTACAGGTTATACGTCATCAAAATGAGAAGGATCAATCTTCTAAGAATCCGTTTAGATCATGATTTTATATAGTGGCAGTATAATGTCACAGATAGTATATTCAGCAAATGCACACACACACGTGTGCTCCATAATGTCATGCACTTTTTGTTTTGTTCTTGCACTTCAAATAATTTCTGTTCAACCATGATATCCTGTGGCATGGATGGATGCTTGTTTGTAGAACAAGTAACATAATTCCTGAGTTAGAAAGGTCATAGATGGGGCAATGAGACTGGGGACCCAAAGCTGGAAAATGTATTAACATAGTTTAATCAGTCATACTAAATTCCACTGTGGCATATTTCCTCAACAAATTAGTTAAAAGGATTCTGGCTTCTGTCACTGGAAAAGAAAACACTTATCTTTATTCTAAAAAGCTGTTTTTCCTTTAATTATTGTGTCTCAAAGTTTTCAGGTTTTTTATTTGCTGGGGTTTTTTTTGCATTTTTATGAGTGTTATAGTTCATGCTCTAATGTTTAAAACCAAATATTAGGACACCTGACCTTTCCTGTAAATTTTGCCAGAGCTTTGTTGTGAAACCTTGATCAAATTACTCGCTCCTGTTGTGTCTCACTTTCACTGTATTCAGGTAATAGACTCTCCAGCTCTGTCCTAAACTTCAGTGTGTCTGTAACATGCATACTGGAATGTGATGTTGATATCAGATGGAATTTCTAAGTATTACCACAATTTAAAGAAGTAGCAATTATTTGGAGTTTGGCTAAATGGTCTTATCCAACATCTTCTCTGGTGAAGAGCCATTACTTCAAATATTGAAAGAACATGCATGAAAACTTTTGGCAAGGCAACGTGGTTTTTGGCAGGACAGTATGTTTAGGTGAGCAATCATGGTCAAAGAGCATGATTTAGATTCCAATTGCTCTCAAGCAAAGAAGTGCAAATGTGAAAGGATATCAGCGAGATTCATCTGAATAATAACTGCAGTTTTTTCATTTCCAAGATGACCATGTGAGTTATGCAATATTAACTACCCCTCGAATAGCTTGAGGCCAAAGTTGGAAAGCAATTTAGAGCTGCTTTAGTGTGGCCATTCTTATGCATCCTATGCAACTGGTACCCTGCTTCCTCCTTCCCTTGAGAGGAAGGATAAGAAAGGTGCCTCAGGAGGGAATACAGTTCCATTACTCTGTGGTGATTCTGTAATCATTAACAATAGCACTCTTGTTCACTTCTACTCTTTGTACATTCAAATTGAAATTCCTCCTCTGTTACAGTGCTACCTCTTTTTCACAAGTACCTTGTAGAGCTTTATAGCTTACAAGCTTCGTAATGGTGCCATCCCACCCTGAAATACAACTGTAGTATGATATTCTGTGTTGAAGAACTTATCTATTCAATAGATATGCCTAATGGAGTTTTAAAAAGTACAGAAGCAATTCACAAAGTTCAGTAATTAGTGATATGGTAAAAATAGGATTCCTCTAAATCACTTTAAAAGTTGGCCTATTTCCATCTACACCATTTAAATAGGTATTAATTTAAAGCCAGCTGCTTCTTGCCTTTTGCATATCAGTATTACTCTGTTAGCTTTTTGTTCTTCCTCCTGGGGATTAAATCTGTGTCCTGCAGGTTTATCAACCCTGACTTTTTGAATGTGACAACGCTCACTGTGATCTTGTAACTCATCAATCAAATGGGACCGTAGCCTTTGAAAGTGTTTTAGAGAGCCTCTTTCTTGAATAGCGCACAGTATTTCCATACTGAGAGTGTACTATGCCATAAAATAATGTTTATGTTGCTTTAGGCTTAATACCATACCATTTATGAGCACAAGTGCTGAAGCAATTTAGAAAAAGATATTAACTTTATATCCTACTAGGGAAGTAGTTTTATTACTGTGTATGCAAAGCAACAGGAAAGTAAACCTTTGCTTTTACATTTTATTAGCTATCATTATGATGTTTCAGGGTCTTTTCTTGCATCACTATTTGCAGTCATATAGAAGTCTGTCTTTATGAGCATACTAAAAAGAAGTTAGGAAATTAATAATGTAGCTTCTGAATCTTTAGAAAACATACTTGCTTTAAAAAACAAAGAATTGTTTCATTAGTCTATGCCCCAGAAATGAGGCTTACAAATGCCAGATCTGGAAGAGTAAGATTGTGCTTTGGCATTAGAAAGTGGGATGGGGATGAAAGCAATTAACTGAACTGCTATGCAAAGGAATATCACTGTTGGTAGTGTCAACTATTTAAATGTGCATCAAGTCCCGACGTAGTCCTGAGATATCCTAAAGTTGTTTAAATATACTTTGGGTTAGTTTTTGTTTGCCCACTGATTTTATTCTTTGAGATCATTTTCTGAGTTTTTTGTCATAATTGTGAGATCAAGAAACCCATGATAAAATTTTTCAAATAGTCACAAGCTGTCAAACACATGAATTTTAATCAGATTTTGAAGTATTATGAAATTCCATAGACCTATGAAAGTTCATAATACTGCGATAAACACTGTTCTGAGATGCAATTTTAGTCTCTGAAGTGGCTTTTAGCTGGGTTTGGAAACTGAAATTCTACACTGAGAAAATTCATGAACAATTGAATGTCCTGGTTTTGTAAAGTTTAAGGATATATTTATTTTTTAATACATATTTTTTCTTTTTATGCTACAGAAGACATCTCAAAAAGCACTATATAAGAACACTGAGAAGTTACTTCCTAAAGCAGCTTGACCATGTTCGGCCAATCTTCCATGGAAGTTCTCACAGAATGGAATTTCCTATGGAAATAAGTGCTGTCCGTGTTGTGAGAATTCACTGTGTAAAAGGATATTTGCTAATCACATTTAATACATCCAGGAAATGAATGCTTTGATTGCCTTGAGTTAAAAAAAGAGTATGTGACTTTACAAGGTATTCTGGAGGAAGGAGAAGAGTATTCTGTAGGAACCAGTCCGGAGACCCATGCAGACCCCTTGCTCACTGCAAATGAGTTTTGAATGTGGAGTCTAGATGAAAGCAAGTAATGATGATACAGATGTGGCACTTGCATTGCCACATCACAGTTGCTGCTTCTAAACTTTTAAGTACTATGAGTGAACTTTAGTTTATGCCCATGATCATGCTTCTTGTGATCAGTAGGGAAAAAAAAATCAAAACAAACTCAAAAAGCCCCAAACCCAACAAACTAACCAAAACCACAAAAAAGATACCTGGGGTTTTTGGTGGGAAATGAAATCACTGAGAAAGCTTATAATCATCTGAAAAAAGATTGTCCTGTCCAATCTGAGATGATAGCAGGCGTTATTCATGCTGCAGGTTTAGTGATTAATTGGACACCTACATTACCATTAAAGCCCCTCTATCTTAGCTAAAAACTTTTGAGATGTTTTTCACTGAAATTAAATGCCTTTTATCATTATAACTTTTGCCGTCTTGAGGTTCAGTTTCAGTCTTCTGTTCTTTACCTAGCAACAGATTTTATTTAAGTGCTGATAATAATGAAGAAGTAAAATGTTAATAGAGTAAAAGTCAGAGCTGCTCTTTATCCAGTTTTTACTGATGTCGAATTTGTTCAATTGATATTGCATGTAAAATCCTGGAACAAGCAGAAAAATACGTTATTCTAGCAATGAGAGAAACTTCCCTACCATTATGATTGGGTATGTTGTTCGAGAAAAGACCAGAAGCCTCTTGCACATGGAGTTAGTATCATACCATTTCTTCTCCATAAGACAAAAAGATTTTATGGCTGGCAAAGTTAACCTGGAAAGAGATCCAAAATGAGAACTGAGTATCTTCTTCCAGTGCATATTTAGTAGACCATTTCCAGCACAACTAATGTATGTTCAGTTCTGGGTATAGGTGTGAATCCTGAAAATGCCAGGTCTGCTTTCCTAGCTTCACATAGATGAACGTTCATGGATTTTGGCTAGCTTCCGAATGAGCTTGTTCAGGAAAGAGAGAGATTTGATCTACTTTTTGGCTGGTTTGAAATCATTAAGGATTGCAAAGAGTCAAGCCTCATTGCTAGTCAAACTAGTTTGGGCTTGAAAGACAAAATAAGTTTCTTTCTTTGAAATCCATATTTGTAATTTCTGTGGAAAAGGCCTTCTTCATAATTCTTCCAAGAATCAGTAAGAAAATGACTAAATACAGATGGTTTAGGCTGGTGATATCTAAGTTTAATTTGCAAAAGCAAGTAACCTCACCATGAAGTGTGAACTTAAGAGGGGTCATGTGGAATCATCTTTGGAGCTCCCCAGTTCGTCCAGAATCTATTATTCTGCTGGCATGCACATCTTTTATTTATAGTAATTGCAGTTCCTCCAAGGGATAAATTATGTCAGTGATGAATGATAATTTAGGATTTGATTTCTTGTTATGCCCAAAAATCCTTCTTAAAGAAACATTACATTTACAAGAAAACTTCACATTTAAAAATAACCGGGCATTCCTAGTTCAGCTGTTGCCTGTTTATGTCATGCTCTCCCTGGATGGCAACACATCCTATTTTTACTCTAGAGTTCCAGGTTTACACAGAGCAAAGGATGTCCTCCTCCAGAATCATTCTGAATAATATTTTGCACTTTATAACACTGTTCAGATTGCAAAAGTTGAAAGAGGCAGAATATTGCTGGAAGAGAAAGACAGATCTCAAGATCAAGTCAGAAAGTACCCTGTAAAAAATTAATTTTATATTAGTCCTCTTTCTGCTTGGCAAGTCACTTTTAAACAGATTTTCAAAGTTAGGGAGGGAATTTCATGTTCTTTATTTTCAAGTAACCACAATGCTTTTGGACCTAGAATTAAAAAAAATGCTAAGCACTGCAGCTCTAACTGGAGCCTGTAATTGTACCATGTAAAATATTATAAAAAAGTGTGTGCATCCAGAATTAATGGTATTTTGATTGTTTTGGCTTTCTTCCGTCAGACGAGGGAATGGTAAATCTTACTCACAGAAGGGGTGTAAGATAAATTCATTGACATGTGTAAAGTTCTGAGAGGCTATCATGATATTGAAAAACTTAGGATGAGCCCAAAATAATCCAGTGTTTAAATGGCCTGCATATTAAATGTGGGCTAGGGAAACTTAGTTGTATGCCACATGGGAGAGAGTAGAGGAACAAATACTGAATTACCTGTGGGAATGTAATCAGTACCTTTAGTGGTTTTGGTCATATACTAAAGCATTTACTGCAAGATCAGTGCATACACCCCAACATCCTGTCAGTATCTTTTGCCTGTGTTTTGATTTTACAGATATTTAGTTGAGCAGATGTTTAAACTCATTATTAAGCATAAGATACTTTTAAATATGAAGTTAGTCATACTAAAATCAACCTGTGAACAGATTCACAATCTTAAATAAATAAATATTGAATCCCTAGATCATTTGATTTAAAGTAAATGTCTAAAAACTGTTTCCTATTTCTAGTTAGCTATAAGCATTTGTAGCGCTTGTTGATCACCACATTGCCAGGAGATGAGCAGAGAGAAGCAACTCGTTAACAGCTGGTTACATCTGGTCACAGCTGGAAAAGCACAGCAGTAGAATAAACAATTCTGTTTTCAACAGCTGCATTTGCAGTTACAGTCTACTGAATCAAATAAGTGCAGTTTTCAAAGTATAATTTGTGAGCTAGAAACATAAATTATCTTTAGAAACATTTAGAAGTAACAAGAAAAAAATTATCCTTATTTTACCATTTTTTACCATTCTTACTGTTGTTATTTTTAATTTCCATCTTTGTTTTAACCATTGAAAACATCTACTAATAGGAAACATGCATTTTAATTCTCTTCTGTGTTTTGCACCTTGATGAACATCTCTCTATTTCAGTTTCCAGAGATTCCATCATCTCCCGTTTCACTTCTAGGAACACTTGAGTACTGTTAGATATTTCCTGATATTCATCAAGGACCTTGCTAAAGGTTTTTATTGTCCCTAGAAAGTCACCAGATACAATATTGATGGGTAAGAGTAGAACACTTTATTGAAGAACTAATTGGATTTGGAATGTAGTTAAGTAATGGATTGCCTGAATATGCTCCTGAAAGCCACCCAGAGAACAGGAGATGGTTATACTATTTGAAGACATCATGCCTGGGGCCGAAAATATTTATATGATTTCTCCATCAATATGTCAGATTCTTAAATGCTGAGATTAAAGAAAGTTAAGTTAACCCAGTATATTATAATACTTCCGAGAGTAGTTGCTGGTTCAGAATGTCAGGGGAAGTTAATCTGCAAAGAGTGGTGTATCTCAGGCTGAAAGTTCATGACAGGTAAAAGAGAGGGATTGTTTTACTCCTGTGCTGGTGATAAATGGTTAGAAAAGATGCTCATCACAATCTGGCATCTAAATATACTGACTTATTCTGAGCTGATTTGAAAGCTCTGTATGTCAGAGTATGTGCTGGACAAGTACAGTAAGTCTTAAAAAAGCAGTGATTGGTATCTGGGTTATTCACAGGACTGATGTCATATCCATGAATAGGTACAGCTATGAGTATTCATGCTGACAGAGTCAAGAGACATCCTAAGGGCAGGCTGTAGGTTGAAAGACGTCAGCCAGGAGCAAGGGCATAAATAGCTGTTTTTTGTTAGTGTAGTGGGTTGACCTTGGCTGGACACCAGGTGCCCACCAAGCTGCTCTATCACTCCCCTTCCCAGCCAGACAGGGGAGAGAGAAAAAGACAGAAAATGACTTGTAGGTTGAGATAAGGCAGTTTACTAAAGAAAAGGCAAAAGTTTGCATGTGCAAAAGCAAAGAGGAAAGTAACAAGGTTTATTCTCTACTTCCCGTCACCAGTGATGTCTGGCCATGTCCCAGGAAGCAGGGCTTCAGCATTCATCATGGTTTCTCAGCAGATTTCTCACTGTGAACAATGAATTCTACCTCTTTCCTCCTCCTTTCCTTAGCTTTTATATCTGAGCTGATGTCATCTGGTCTGGAATACCCCTTTGGTTAGTTTGGGTCAGCTGGCCTACTTGTGTCCCCTCACAGGATCTTGTGTAATGTTACAGTACTGATGCTGTGCCAGAAATGCTCAGCAATAGCCCAAACAGTGGTGCATTATCAACACCTTTTTAGCTGTCAGTGCAAAGCACAGCACTATGAGGGCTGCTATGGGGAAATGAACTCCAGCTCATCCAGGCCCACCACAGTTAGCAACAGTAAATTTTCAGGACAGCCTGTGCCCAGCCAGTCCTGTTCATGACTCCTGGATGAAACCTGGATGACCTGCACTGCAGTTTACCCTGTCTCCAGTGCAGTCTTGGGTCCTGCCTCCTGCTGTTCCTGATTGGATGTACCCCAAACATGACATATTTCCTCACTGTGCCTGGGACTGCTGATGGGACCAGTTACTGACCAACCTGGTCTGGTTCAGACACTGTGGGACTGTGCCCTTGTCAGGGTGGCCACTGCCCTGCCTGTCCTGTGATCACTGCCAGCTCCTGGCTCATCTCCCTTGTGCACCCGTCCTGCTCTTGCTGCTACCTGTCAGGCTGCGTCCAGTAGAATCCATCATCTGGATTATTTTTAATAACATTTGTTTTATAGTTTGAAATAACTAGCTGGTAGATGCGTCACAGGTACTAAAGACTGAGATAATTTGTGTTAATAGTCATTATTCTGTTCTCAAAGATCGTGGAAGTCCTAGATGTAGCCCACAACCTGACCAAAATAGGTTCTATAAGACAGACAGATTGAAAAGACAAACTCTCTTCTAGCCAACTGGAACTATAAATATAAACAAAAGACAAGAAAGCCTGAATTGCAAGTGATCAATGGACTTGCAACTCAATAAGCATCTTAATTACAAGATGACATTGAGGATGAACTGTGCACCCTGGGAAAACACTGATTTATTAGAGAGATATAGTCTCCCTGAGTATCACTGAGCTTAGTTAAGGGCTCTTGTACATCTCACAGTGCAACTCAAACTGAATTTGCAGAATTTACTGTGAAATCGAACCAGAGTTACAAGAGCGCTGCCTCAGTCTTTATAGACATGACAGTCTGTATTATCTACCTGTGCTGGAAAATAGTAGGCTGTGAACAACAAAAAGAACCATAAGACCACATGTATGGCAGATTGTTAAATCAGGGCATATCAAGTTTAGGTGAGATTTTGGCAGATCAAAAACCCTCTCAGGTTACCTTTTGATCCACATACCACTGTAGCTTCAGTTGCTATGTAGTGCCTTTCCCTGCACTACATAAAAAGCTATTTCCAAAGTAGACAGGCAGTAGACAGAAAAGTTTGTCTAAGTTACCAAAGAGCCTTAGCAGTTTCTTCAACATGTTCTTATCTCCTGAGTAAATAGGAAGAGCCTAATTATACATTTACTTAGGAGACTAAAAGGCTTTCTTCAAAGTCATTAGTACTATTTGCATAGCTAATCCATATTTTATGGTGTCCAGGACTTTTTACTCACTTTTTCTCATGAAATGAACTAACATTTGGGGTCTGATTTCATAATCTTTTATTTAGGCTATTTTGATTACAGTAACATTTTGTCTGAAAAAGCACAAGAGGACTGAGCCCAAGGATATACTGTAAAACTTACATAATGCTAAAATTGTTTGAGTGTTCTAACAATTTTTTTCTATTTCCAGATGATGTTCAGCAACACAAAAATTAAAAAATCATTGCACTTGCAAATAATAAAGCATACAAATATAAGTGTTAGCATACTTGTCATAATAGTGCATCTTATTCAATAGAGCATACAGAATTTTAATGATGTTTTGTTTACTTATTCATCTGAACTTTGTCATATAAAAAATGTCATGCCACAGCCAGAAGAGACCATGATTTCTTAACTATGATTGTCACATAACTAATGGATACCTACATGTATCTTTAAAATAAACATTATTAAAGACAATAATTGAGCCATTTAACTTTACATTCACCTCTATATATGTATGGCTTTGGTTCATATAGGTCTTCAGTGAGATGCCTGAAAACATCCCTTGGTGAGTCCAGGTACTAAAGTACCATATTCTTCATCCATTCAATCTTCACTCAACCTAAAGAAATATTAAGTTTATGTTATTGACCTTATAAGCATTTTGATCCAGGAGATCTATACACCAAGTACTCCCCTAAGAGTATGGACCTCAGCTCAGCTAGATTAAAAGAGGAAAGTGGGGACAGCAGTCATGTCTTGCAGCAGCACTTAAATGGGTAATTTTTGCCATCCAAGTTAAAAGAGTGTGTCCTCATGCTCTTTTCACTGATTACGATGTCACTGATAAATCATATGTATTTTTTTACTACATACTGTTGCTATCTCTTGGTGTCAGTAAGAGTGTGCACAGGTATGATGAATAAATGGTAGTGTTTTACGCTGTCACTAAAAGTAAATACAGTGATTGGGGTAGTCACAAGGTACAATCCTGCGATATGTGAGTGAAACATGGCACAGTCTCATACAATTTTTTAATCTTCCAAGAAAGCAGACCAATGCAAGGGACATTTCCCAGAGCAGTGCCACTTTAATGATAGCTAAATCTAAGTTCACTGTCATCACATTGCAACTTCTGATGTCAAACATCGTGACTACTTAAAGAAGAACAACCTTTAAGAGAAGAAATTATATTATTAGAAAGCATTCTTTCTGTTTCCATTGTCCTGTTGACTATTGTATTCTTTCTACTCAATGTATAACTTACTGTGTCAGCACTGAATCTGGTACTGATCCAAACACAGAAGGGTGGAGACTTTTAAATAACAGCCATCTGTTTGCTCCTTAAAGGAATGCTGGTCAGCTACTAAAGTCATTGTCAGTGGCAGGTAGAGGAATGTGAAGAATGCTTAGAAAAAAATCCATAAAATGTATCTCTTGTTTTCTTATCTATTCTCTCAGACAACAAGAAGACAGTTACAATCACCCTGTAATTGTCTTTTGGCAAATTGTTTCATTACTATTTCCTGCCAGAGACAGAACAAATTGCTGATAATCTTCTAGCCTAAATTTCTTCTTTGTCTAGCTAAATAAATGTGGTGTAGCCATGAAAGGTACCTTTACAAAATATGAACTACTGTCTGCTGTACTGTTATACCATTATGCTTCTGAGTCTTTCAGGCAGGTTTTTGCTTATACCAAGAAAATAATTTTGAAAGTGATTATTCAATGTCATAGTTGTTCATAAAATAATTTGTTTGGGTTTTTTCTCCCTTGCTGTGGGGCTTTTGAGAGCAGCAAAAGGAGAAAACAGTAGATAAATGAAGGAGAAAGATGCATATGAGCAGAATCCTGGAAGGCAATAGAAATCACATCTTGTTTTCTTACTCCAGGAAAAATCCAAGCAATAGCTTTGCATATGTGCTTAGTGTATTATTTGTGCCATTTTCTATGTGCTTATTTTGTCTGTGATGTCTTTGAACAGTAATATCTATTTCCACTACAGTACTTCACCTTTTTTAACGTAAAATTATGAGTCTGAGCCCAGTCTGAAAAAAGTTGCCTAAACTATGGGTGAGTTTGGGATTAGAAACATGAGTTCCTAAAGGTTTGTTCCCTCAGAAAGCAGAGGAGTTTTGCAGTACCACGGTGAAAGCTGTCATTACAGTGTGGAGAAACCAGGTCATCCCACTGGGAATGCTGCACATTGCTCTGCAGCAAGTATGGCAGTTCTGCTTATGGAAGAGGCATGCTTCTGTCAGGCTGGTGGACACTGCATATGCTTTTTGGAAGGCAGCGGACATGAAAAAGAGAGTTAGCACTGAAAAAAAAAAAAAAAGGCTATGTGGGCTTTCAGCTAATGCATCTCGGCACGGTGCCATGGAGTTATGCGGGTTTATTAAACGTAAGAGCTGCTGCTTATGTGTAAATTAGGACTGCCATCTGGCTGGTTTCCAGCTGTCTTGCCTGGTTTTATTCTAAACTTGCTGGCTGCTGTTGGAGCTACTGTACAGATTGCTCTGGACATTCTCAGCAGACATTTCTTTGGAAGGTGGCTGGCCTTTTCTGTGCTGAAGATGACTGTAATTTACCTGTGTTTTAGCAATGAAGAACCACTGAAGTCACAGGGGTGATTGTTCTGAAACTTTGATGGTTGTGATCACACTGACCAGAAAAACCCAGTCCCTTAAAATGTAGTAAAAACAGGATAGCTTCATCCAAATAAAGTGATGGTGAAAAGACATGCAACCTGTTGCTTTTTATAGCCTTTTCAAATCAGCAGATAGGTAGATGACTGTAGATAAGTTATAATACAAACATATTTTGACACACTGCATTATAGGTCAACAGAAGCTACTAGATAGAAGCTTCACTTCCTAAGAATTTTAAAAATATGTCTCCTTGTTATGTCTTTCTTGGCTTCTGTTTTCTGCCAGGCTCTAGAGATATTCCAATTCATAAAGTTCTGGTGCTTAATTCAGTTACTAATAAGGACCATTTTCTCTGGTTTTTAAGAGAAGATGCTCAGTGCATTTCTAGATCAGTCAACAGCCTTTCTTTCACAGTGGTCAGTAAAAGCCACATCAGACAAGACTGAGAATGCAAGTGCACATTTGTCTATGCATTTCAAAGACTACATTTGTATTCTGGCCATGCGTAGAAATGTACAGCTCTGTTACACAATATGAAGCCTAACTGAGGTGTGTTTGGTCAATGGATCTTCATGGCTGCCTTTTCTTGCATTTGTGACATTGTACTATCTTTCTTATGACTTTGAAGCAGTCTTAGCAATCTGTACCAGGCTACAGAAGATTTGCATTCTCCTGTATAGATGAGAAAAAAGGGTGAACTTTAATTCCAAGTAAGCCACCAACCCTTTTTTTTCCCCACATATAATAGTAACCGGATGTTTTACGTCTGCTAGAAACAACTCACTAGCACCTAATACTTACAATATGTGTATAAACAGAGAGGTCTTGTTTACATGCCAAATGCTTGCACTCACCCTGCTGTCCGGTGTTGGGAATAGAGTTGTGTGGCTGTGAGTGATTTTGGTCCTTTGCAGACATTTTTGTTCTGCAAAATGACCATTCAGATCACCGTGGGTATTCCTAAAATGAGGGGGAGGAGGTGTGAAAATGGAGATAAGTAGCATGTGCATAATTAAAGGAAAATATGAACTCTCTTTTCCAGATCTGAGTCATTCTTGCCCCCAAGCACAATACAAGTGTTGAAAAGCCCCCCAAACAGAAAAAAACACCCCTGCTTTCTGCTTCTCTTAGCATTAGGTAATCTGCTGTGATCAGATATCCAACACATCACAATATACTGCTCTCATTTCAAAAACTTCGGAACAAACAGCAGAGGAAATTTGATGAGACAACCACCTAGCTTTCAAGATGAAGATATTGTGTTTGGATTAGATTCTAAATTATTAAGTGCTTATTATCATCTTATATCCTAACAATTTGTACAAAAAGTATAGCAATGTAAAGCATTTGTGTATTCTTAACACAGTTTCCTAGTAATTCAGATAACATCACATTTGTCACCTTTACAAAATCTTGCTTTGATGCCCCTGGCATTTGTGTGTGGGGAAAAAGAAATCCTTAAGATGCTAAAGTTTATGAATCATGGTGCCTTTATGGTGCCTTCAGGGGTGCCAACAGTTAACAATCTGTAATGTATCAGCACCCCCCCCCCCAACAATTACAGCTTCTTAAATTTTGTAATATTAAGACAGTTGGAAAGCACAAATTCTCTTCAAAGTGTGCACTTACTGTTTATGCCTGTTGAAGTTATCTAGAAAGATTATTTTATCTAATGGATTTTAAATGTTCAATAACTTCTGAACATTCTTAATATATATATGTTGAGTTTTACTCTTCCATCACTGAATGTCGTGCAATCTAGCTGACCTTTGTCAGTTATAAACATTTAACTGCCAGCAGAGCCAGTTTTTCTGGCACCTCATGTCAGATTCCTGAAAACATTTTCAGATCCAGGGGATGTCACATTAGCTTAGCATGTAGGTCGATCTCCTTGCTTGCTGTTCAGCAGCCATCTCCTTCCTTTTTTTTTTTCTCTAGGAGAAATGCTTCTTTATGATTTTCTCACAGCTGTAAGAAGCTGAATGAGCTTAATCATGACAATAACACTATGAACCCCAGAGGGGAACCATGTATTAGGATATAACTTTGCTCCATTTCCCATTTAGGAACATGTCAAAATTACTACTAACCAATATAAAGGCAGAAAAGGAGGCAATGTCTTCTGCTTACCTGGCATGATGCTTAAGCATGGAAGAGCAATTGTAATTGTATTTCTGGTGTGTCTCAATTAGATCACAGATATTTCTGTTCAGATACTTTGCAGGAAATCTAATTGTGTAATGAGTATGATTTAAAGCCCCTATTTAAATGTCTAATATTTAAATTTTAAGGTCTTTACTGATGTAGATCATGTAGTCTTTTCTTTTGCTTCAAAACATCACTTACTTGCCTTTCTAATACTTCTACACTTTTCATGTGGTTTTGATATGTTGATTATGTCAAGGTTTTTAAACTATAGAGAGTACAGTGGAAGACTGCTGGGACTTTAGAAAATGAGCAAGGACAGGGAGGAGGCAGAAAGCTTTGTTTGTCTAGTAGAAGTTTTATTATAGCAGAGTGCTGGGCTATTTTCCAAGGGGAGAGAGATGTAAAAATAGGATGCTATGTGAGTCACAGCTAAGGGATCAAATATCCTCCCTAGAATGCAATTACAGTGTACAATCAAAATGAAGAAGATGTGAACAGACTCAACTGACACTTGATAAGGAAAACGAGGAGTCAAAGAACTGCATCTTAATGCTAGGAACCCAGATGAACAGCAGAAAGTATTGGAATTTCTAATGTTGAAGCTCTTGGATATGATCAAGGCATTAATTAGAAGGAAAATACAGAATTGCTCAGTATATATGTGGGGGGGGTGTTTTCTGCATTTGGAACAATGATCTCAGAATTTGTATCATCATCCATCCACCAGCCAACTGGATATAAGAAGGATTTGAATAAACATCTTCATAGGCTATTTTTAAAATCATTTTCTTACATCAAAGAGTTCTTAAATAATTGGTTCCTCCTATACCTTGCCTGATGTTATTTACTTGTAACTTTCCAGAAAAAATGTGACAGCTTCATGAAACTGCTAAAATGTTTGTGTACTACCACTTTCATCAAAGGGAAATAAGAATACTAGAGTAATCACAGGCTAGATCATGTGGTACAAATCCTAGAAGGGAGGGGGCAAGAGGACTCACGTGGAATTCAGCTAAAAAGGAGTGAAGGATGAGGAGCATAATTGATCAAGATAATATTCTGAAAATTAGTTTTTCTCTAAGAATTTGATGTGATCCTTTGACAAGGTTATGACTGTTTGAGAAAACAGTTGTGTAGCTATATTTGGACTCCTGTAGGGTGAATGCCTTCACACTGTCTCATAGCATTATTCAAAATACAACACAGTACATTGACAATAAAGCATAATACCAGATTAAGAGATGGCTAAATGACAAATCATAAAAATAGCTGTCAAGAGAGAATCCTCATGCAGGTGTCTGTATTCCTGCATTAGATATAATTTTTTCAGTATTTTCATCAATGTCATGAAAGTTGGTAAATCACTACCAATGAAATTTCTGAAAACTAAAGAGGGCCCTGCAAACTACTGTGGTGAACAGTATTGTCAGAAAGAGAAATTGAAACTTCTAAGGAAGCTGGCCTGTGCTAAAATATTTTTAGTACCAACTACTCAATTTAAAGATCTCCAAAGGTTTTTTATCTTTCTTCTTTAGCTTCTCTGATGCCTCTGCATTGCATCCTTGGGTACTCTCATTGACACTGAGTGGTTCAGTTGTCTGCTAGATGTCTTATGAGTTCTTTGGGCTCAAAAATATACCTGTCTACTCCAGACATGATTACTTGGCTACATCACCACAAAAAAAAAAAGAAACTAGCCACTCTCATTTTGAGGGCAACTATCCTTGTCTGACCACTTCCATAGTGTTACGTTTTCTTTCACATCAGGATGGTCTTATCTAATCTGGGAGTTGTTCCTGACCTTTGCTAGTTCCCAGGCTGTTTTCCAGTGTAGTGGCAAGGTCAGAATGCCGGCAGGGCTGCTGAATGTTCTGATGGTGAGAGTCTGTGAGTTCCCGGGACCAAACCTGTGCCTGGATCTGCACTATATATTAGTGTGGATACAACCTTTCTGTGCAAATCGGTGTCCTGCCTTCTCTCTCTAACATCTTTTAGTGTATACTCATCTGGCAAATCAAATTCAGCGCAGATGAAGTGAAACATTTATTTCCCTGCCTGTGATCACCACTTCATGTAGAATGATAACCTGAACATCACCTTCAACCCTAGACTCTCCTCGAGATTTGTATCCTGCCTTGGTCCATCAATATTCCTATACAGCTTACACTTACAGTACAAAAATTAACAAAATAAATAATGAATAATAGTAAGCATAAAATTATCTGGAAGCAGGGAATTTGAGCGCATCTTCAAGGTGGGGAAGGGATTTGGAGAACAGAAAAAGTCATATAATAGAACACATGATTTATAAACCATTGATAACATATAGTTAAACTTCTAGAAAGATATGTGGATAGACAACCAAAGAATATAGGCAGAGAATTGATTTTCTCTTTGCAAGTGACCCTGCTCATTGTATGTAACTACCCACCCATTTCTTTTCTGTTTGAGAAAAAAATTAATGTAGACATGCTTTTGATGTTCACATTTGCAAAAGAGATGGTAAACAATTGGAAGCAGTATAGGAAAAAGTCATAATAATATTCAAGGACTGAAGAGAATACCATAAAACAGTCTGTTTATCAAAGCTGACTGATAAAAACATGTAAATACCTTCTTGTTACCCTGTAATGAATGAAAAGTGCTCTTACCCTTGACAACAGCTGAGATGTGAATAGGAAGAACCTGTTCCAACCTGAAAAAATGTTAGAAGGGAAAGGAATGTTAAGACATTTACTTCTTTTCTCTTTAAGTGTTACTGCATTTATATGCTTGAATATATTTCTATTCAAAGTACTTAGTGTCACATAGGTTGTTTGTGTAGGCAACCAGAAAACAAATGGTACTTTTATCGCTGAAACAGTAATGCAAAATTACTTCATGGATACAGAACAGCCTTTATTTCTGAGTACTGATGAGTTGTTAAAAGTGGTACCTAAATAAAAACACAACTTTAATGTGGTACATTACCTCTACCTGCAGCTTGTTTCTACTATTTGTTTATCCTTTCAGATGTCCAAAAATGAGTGCAGAACACATGGAAAGCATACACTATGTTGAAAGATTGCTGAAGATTTAGAATGTAAAGTCCCTAAGCCAATTCCTGTGTGCTGTAACTACATTTAATGCAACTGAAGTGAACAAAATTTCACAAGTGATTAATTTGGCTCAAACTGTTAATTTACTAAACAACATGAAGAAAGAAGTAAATAGTGCTTTTTCTGAAGGTATTTCCTGAAACTATATATTAAATACCAACATACACCATACAGAAGACTGCCTCACTGAATCATTAAGACCTTATAGAGCAGTACACTGTGAGCAGACAAGGCAAAAATGAAGGAATTTTAGCTGTTTCATTTAGTTATTTCAGTATTAATTTTTTTTGCTTGAAAAAGGCCCTGCATTATGCTAATGAGTGCAATACTAATGACTACTGAAAAATACCACATAGTCATCACACCATCAGGTGTATTGCATTTCATAATAAATTTCACTACAAGGCTGTTTTGCCCTATAAAAAAAAAATTGTCCATTGGATCTGCCCTTTGTGCCACTTGCCTTTGAGAGAAAAATATCCCCTATTTCCTTACTGAGAATAGATGAAGGGTAGGCAGGGTCTCAACATCCCAGTTAAGTTCCTAGACATAAGGTGGTGAAGCTTGACTTTTATTTGTTCCCCAATAAGTGTATATAATGCACATTCAGACTGGAAGAACAAAGGGAAATATGAACTTGGATTCACTCTACTGAAGTCAATAAATTCTGTGAGTCCAGTATCTTACCCTTTTAAAAGCATGGTCCCATTGATTCACAGCACGAGAAGGATCTCTCCCTGCATATTGTCATGGGGATTGAATAGTCTTCAGCTCTAGAAGTACTGAATATTAGAACTCTAACTTACAATCAGCACTGTAAAAAGCTTTGTCCTATTCACAGTCTGGCAGCAGCAGCAAGCACAAATATGTTTATTGAAACCCATTCCAAGACATTGTAATTGTCCTTATTTAGGCAGTCTTAAAAAGGGAGAAATATATAATTCATAGCAATCTTTAAAAACTGGCTGACCAAGGCTCATGACAAATGCTTACAAATGGGGATGAAAACCTGATCTGTCAGTGAGATAATTAGTTTATTCCAGCACACTGAAAGGCTGTGGTTGTGATGATGATGGGTGCCATCTGATGAGTAAGGAGTCATGTTACAACACAAGCACATGCTCCCCCTTCATCTCCCTTCTCCTCCAGTACAGACCTTATTTAGCCGGCTATGATCCTGCTTTTCAGAAAGAAAAAAAAGAATTGTTTTAACTTGGCTATTCTCTGGATCTTTTCAAATAGTGATTGACAGCCCCCATTTGGCTAGAGTAGCATCCGAGACCACAGATGTCAAAGAGAAATATTTGCAAATTCTGTCCCCTCTCTTAAAGTAATTATTTTTAGTTTCTGATGAGCAGGCAGCTATACTCAGATATTCATAAACAGATTTCTAATGCAAAGGCTGACAGCAAATTGGCCATATTACAAAACAAATTGTACCCTCTGTCAATAGGTTCCATGCTCTGGATTTTCTTAATACCAGCATTGCCAGTCACAACATGTGAAGACTGCAACTGGCTCATTGTTTTTTATATAGATAGGACAGCTGTGGAGGGAAAGAAGTGGAAATTAGGTCTCTCTTCTGCTTTAGCAACACAGAACATAGAATAATCTGCAGCTAGTCAGCAGTTTATTCAGGCATGCAGAAATTGTCACAGTGATAACCTGTAGGGTTGACTAGGGATGTTATTTAAGTCACATAACTCAGTCTGCAAATTCTTATCCTTCAGACCTATGAGTGAAATGCTGAAGATCAGATATGTGATCACTAACAGACTTCTTACCATGTGTCTTACCCACAAATAACAGGAGAATAAAAAACCCTATGACTTAAAAAAAAATAAAAAGCGTATATATATTCTCAATCAGGACAGCAACATTGCTTTATAGAATGTCAGCTGACTTTGAATGTGTCATCCTTTTCACTCTTTTATTACCTTCAATTTATTTAGATTCCTAATTTTACTTTTTGTATTATTATAATGCTTTCTAAGTATTTTGTAATCAAGCAGTGACACAAAGAAGTATTACTGTGTTTCTCATGTCAGACCTTGAGGTATATAGTCCATTCTACAAAGAGTGAGAGTAGAGAGAGAAAGCAAGTATGGGGAAAAAAAATCATAAGCCATTAACCTGCAAATGACAAGAGCTCCTATTAGGAAGAGAAATGATAAAGCTGATCTTGAGAACTAAAGCACCAACAGCGCCATAGTTAAAGACAGAACTCCTCAAACTAAATGAAGTCAAAGAATGCTTATTGTGACAGATAGACCTGCCTCTGCAAGGGACAAGTCTAGTGCAAACAGTTTTCTCCAGTGAAGTTAATGAGCGGCGGAGGAACTGAAATATATCTATTCCAAAATAAATTACAAGCCATAGAGCAAGAATCCAAGTGTGAATAATGTGGAGATGAGATTTATTTGCATTACCCAAGTAAACATAATTGTAGTACATTATGGAAAGACAGAAATGTTACTCATGACATAAAGCTTGACACTTTAAAAAAGGTAATGTTGCAAAAGGATGTTGTGCATGTTATTGCTTTTCTTACTCGTGTAAGGCTCACTCAAAGAAAGAAGTATAATTTTTTCCAAGTTGAAACTCCTGTCATGGTTGTGTTCATGGGATTCCTGCTGATGTCACTAGGGCATTAAAAGGCAAAGTATCTCTACATCACACAGATGTTGTGACGATTCATACCACAGATAAGAGATCTGAATTGCAACCGGGTGAAGGAAACTTTGTTCTTCTTCTTTAATAAACTTCCTGTCACATCTATCACTCCCAGTCTCAATAATTTCAATCTTAATTGAACTTCCTTCTTTCATGATTAGTGAAGTGCCTGTAGCTGGATAACAGAGGTTAGTTATTTTCTAAATGTCAGTTTTAGCAGACTGTAAATGACTGGAGAAGACAAGGAGTGCAACACATGCATGTACTTTGATGTGTGAAGATTAAATATTTTATGAATTGAATCATTTCCTCATGCCCCAAATGTGCAGTTTGTGTTGTTTGTTTTCTTTTCTTTTCTTTATTTTAAAAAAGTGGAGAGTTTTGTTATTGCAGTAGTAATGATGAATGCAAAGACATTTCTCTTGTGAACTGAGTCACATCTCTCTGTAACTCCTTTCATTTCAGTCAGTGGCTGAGCACATGACCCTATTTTTATGTAGCACGATGTACTTTTGGTATGGCTTACGTGGAAACATACACTTTTGGTTGGGAAAATATGATCAATGTCCTTTTACTGCGAGCAGGTTTCATGAAATAAACCCACCAAGAGGTTTTCCTTTCAGCTTAATTTGTAGAAATTGATATAATCTCTTTTAAGTTTTTATTTCAGTAAAAAAGTTATTTATGCAGTTACTGCCACCACATACTGCTTTTGGATGCAGAGTAACATAACACTGTGTTGTGTGGGTATTCTCTAAGAGGGTCTGACAGCACTTTTACAGTGACCCCCTGCCCAGTAAATGTGCTAAACTCTGTTGATGGCGTCATGGAAATGTGCGAGCTAACTGGGGTCACACCGGACCAGTAATTAGGACAAAAGCTTTCTAAGCAAAAAATTGTATTGATGGAATCAATTTATGATTTCTCCAATAAAAGACAATACCTTTTAAATGCAGAAGCTAAGTAGATTAAGATAAAACCTATGTCTTTAATTGCTGAGATTTAAGTCTGGAAATTCTACAGCTTAGCTAATTCCATGACAGTGTGTGTGGAATTGCATACAAAGACAGCTTGGTTATAAATGGCTGTCAGACATGGCTTACAGTATCAAGAGTTAAGCAGGGATGAATGATTGGCGTGAGTTGCATATATTTATTTAAGGAATGAAATATCCATATAATTGCTATTTTTACCTGTTTAATTGTAAAATAGGTTGAAATAAGAAACAACCAGATTTTAAAATGATTTTTTCATTGCATTAATTAATAAATTACTTTTAAAATTACTAATTCATAAGAAAATGGATCTGCTACATTGACTTTTTCCCTTTCCCTCTTCAGCTTTGTCTCCAGGGCAAACATCTCTTTAGCTACACACCTGGCCTAGAAGAAACCTCACATTTCAAACTCTACTTGTTGTGACAGTGTCTGGTATGATGATTCTATTGCAGAGCCAGAGGTGTGACAAAGTAAGGTGCAGCTGATAAAGCAGCTAACCCTTCCAAGTCATGCTGCTGTTTCAAGGCAATTTTGTCTCAGATCTAGGGGAAAAGGGTGTAGCTTGTTTGTGCACAATAGGAAAATCAGTCCAGTGTAATTCTTTGTCTAGAACTAGATTATTTTGTCATTATCTGCAGTAAGCTGTGTTAGCAGTGTTATTTAGGGCTAGTCTGCATGTTTATACTGCTGCTCTAAGAGTACTGATA
>NW_020956101.1:0-35006 GCF_003031625.1 Empidonax traillii
GCTCATCAAGATCATACTTGTTGTTAGCAAAATATAAAATTGATTACAATTAACTGAGATAAATAATTTGAAATGGAAATGTAATTGAGATGAGCCGATGCAGAAATGAATATTGAATCTAATGAAGTAACTTAAAATACTTCAAATTAAGATTACTTTGATTCTTTATACTAACTGCCGAAGTTTAAATATGCAACACGGTCGAAATTCAGGAAGACAATGTTGGCACCCTTGAGACATCCTTTAGTGGTTGTACTCCAGCAGTCAGACAGTGACATGCCATACAAGACCTGTGAACCTCCACAGCTTCATTCAGGTGGAAACTCTAGAGTAGAGAAAAGACAAGTACTAAAATTTCTGCCAGCTTCCACTGGTCCAGAATGTCCATTTATATTCTAGTAGCAATAGAGAAACACTGGGCAAATTTTTTTCTCCAACTACATGCAGAAATATTATCTTCTCCACTAAAACCAAAGTATTAAAAAGTATTAAGAACAAGAAAAGTGTTTTCCATATACCCTTTTCCATAACCCCTGAAGATTACTTTTACGGAAAAGAAATATTTATGCAGAGGCTTTTTTTAAGACCACTGTATGCAATTTTGCTTTTAGCAAAAGATATTCCATGTGATTTAACCAGTTTCCTGAGTCTTTTTCTTTAACAAAGTCAATCAAAAACCTCTCTTGATTTCAATTTCCCCATACCATCCTAAGCAGCTCTGTAGGCAGGTGATGTTCTGGGCAGGTGATGTACTGCCAATGTCTCCTCAAGGAAATAGAAGGCCCAGCCCATGGAGGACTTGGCACAGCAGGTTTATCCATCTGGGAGTCATTTGATGAAAGGCTGGTGCCCAGGCATCTTTGATCCTCGCAGGCTACAGCACATGGCAAAGTGCAGTGAGTTCCCAGGAGTCAGCAGACTGTGGTGTCAGTCTCTAGAGTTGGAATACAGGTACTTGCCTTGAAAAACCCCCTAATTCCAGCTGCCCATCACTTAGGGGCTTGCTGAAAGTGCAAAGGGATCATTAGTGTGTGATCTGAGACCAGCAAATAACAAATATCAAGCGTTTAATCACTCTGCTCACATTTTATGTTTATCTTGATGTTGATCTTTAAAGAGCTAATTGAGCTACACTGAGTGAAGCCTCTGGGCTGGACTGAAGTGTGCAGAGCAGCAGAACTTGTCAGGTTCTCTGGAAGAAGCTTGTCACCTTCCAAAATGGGAGGATATTTCTCAGTTTTTATCTGAGATGCCTCATGATGCAAGCAGCAGCAGAGTCAAGGCTAAACTTTGTTTAGACACTGGGGCTTACCCACCTTTACCTCAGGTAAGGGAGGAGTTGGCTGATAGAAATATGGGAAGATGGGTTGTTTCCTTTGTTCTAATTGCCCCTTCATGGAGAAAACATTTACTGCTTCTGTTGAAAGAATTCTTACAGAGATGGAAGACTGTTCGCATTGTTGAATTCCCACACAGAAAGACTGACTGTACTGTGTCTTACCTGTATTTTACAGAGGTGCAGCAGATTCTTTTCCTTTTCTGCTGTATCCAGGGTTCAGGTAGGATTTCTCACATCATTCCTGTTCCCTAGTCCCCCAAAGAACTGGAAAAGGCATCTTGAATCAGCATCATCTTATCGCACATGTAATCCTCTTTCTGTGGGGAAGGTGGAGGAGAAGCATTCAGTTCTCCCACAGTGCTGATAACAACTTGTAGGACCTCTCTTGGCAAGGCTCTTGATGGGCAATCACAGTCTCAGTCCTGGTACAGTCAGTAATGCACATGTAAACATACATCTCCTTTTACACTTTCAGTGTTACACCCATTGGCAAATGCAATAGCCTGTAGGTGGACCCTACTCTGCACTTTAATTCAGATTTTAAAAAAATTTTTCTTAAGACTTCAGTGTTGATGTAAAAAAGCAGACTTAATCTTCCACTAAACTATATTATGCTTCTGAACCTTAAAAATGCATTTAAAATTTTGTTTATTGCCATGTTAATCCTAAATTTCAAAGGAAGTGATGTCATGACTCACACCTGTTTGTATAATCTAGCATTATTCCCAGAAAGACTAATCAACAGATTTGATGCAAAAGATTAATTACAGTCCTCTCCAGAGACGGTTTGTTTACTAAACAATCAACCATATGCAAATTCTTGACTTACCGTGCCATGTTTAAAGGCTTCTTGAGGGTTGTTTATGTTTTCACACAATTGCTTAGCGGGGGAGCTGCTTTTAGGGAAGACGTGGAAGTTGGAAGTGCTTGAACTTCCTCTTTTGTCTGATGCACTGATGGAAGAAGCTTTATGTGAAAGCAAATGGAGCTGACTTCTGCTTTCACTTTTAGGATAAAAAGCCACAGCAAACCCTTTTTGACCCTGTTTGCAATGAGCACTGATGTGCACACGCTGTGCAAGAGTGAAGGCAATCGCAGCCGGGAAGCCGCGCTCGGTGATCCCAGGGAGTAACCTGGGTTGTGCAAACAAAACTCGTGAAAACTGGCCCAAGGGAAGGACAGTGTGCTCAGCACAGGTTGGGGATTTGCCTCCACACCCAGCCTGAGGGGGGACTCAGTGACCACTAGTTGTGAAGGACAGATGGATTTAAGTTGTGGGTACTGGGAGTGGGGGTCCTGTGGAACCCTGGGTCCACACAGACATACCGAGAGGTGTAAAGTTAACAGAGATACTTTTAAAAAAATTGTTTCCCAACTTTGGCTTTCTGTATAATTAATTTAAAATATAATTTCACATGAAAAGACAGCTCATGAGACGAATATGACCAAGAACTAATTCCCGTAGCAGCATGGGACTACACAGTAGAGTAATAGCTCATTTAAAATTAACAGATCCATAAAATGATGCATGATTCTCTTGATTTTATTTGTAGTTGATGGTGTTACAAATCATTGTATTGTTCTCTTTTAGGTCAATACACAAATATTTGATTGTTCTTTTCAGCCTCCAGGGGAAAAACAATGCTCTGGTGTCTTCCAGTCGAGTTGTGACACTGAGTGCTAATAAGATCATAGAAACACAGATTCACAGAATCTCTTGAGCTGGAAGAACCCAGAAGGATCACCAAAGTCCAAGCCCTGGCCCTGCCCAGGACACCCCAACAATCCCCCCTGTCCCTCAGAGCGTTGTCCAAACCCTCCTGGAGCTCTGGCAGCCTTGGGGCCGTGCCCACTGCCCTGGGGAGCCTGTTCAGTGCCAACCACCCTCTGGGGGAAGAGCCTTGTCCTGAGATCCAACCTGAGCCTGCCCTGGCACAGCTCCAGCTGCTCCCTGGGTCCCATCCCTGCTCACAGGCAGCAGAGATCGGAGCTGCCCGTCCACCGCTCCTCACGCGGAAGCCGCAGACCCTGGAGAGGTCTGACCTCAGTGTCCTCTGCTCCTCACTGAACAAACCAAGTGACCTCAGTCACTCTTCATATGGCCCCTCCAGCCCTTTAACATCCTTGTGTGCCTCTCTTGAATGGTCTCTAATAGCTTTATATCTTTCTTATACTGTAGTGCCCAAAACTGCACAGAGTAATACTTGTACTAAATGCTGATGTTCGTTTTGGATAAATCATTTGAGTTGCTAATTTTGCTTAAAGCAAGTGTTACCGTTGCCTTGTTTAGGAAACATGACTGGAAAGTGATTTTTAAAAGTGCCTGTGTCCTTACACAGTAAGCCTTTACTCAAACTGTCTGCTAGAATATTGAAACTCTGAAAATCAGCCTGTGATTGTATCAGTGCAGCATCCCTTTCACAGCTTTGCATGACTGTACTTGCTATTAAAAATGGGCAGTTTTGATCCTCTCCTCTGATTAACTTTTAATTGCTTCCGAGTTATTAGTATCTGAAATATGTTTATTCTCCCAACATGACCCACCTTATGGGGACATCTTGGCACATAGTTAATGAATACTGACAATTCTATTTTCGTGTATATACAACGAACATTATATGTATATATTACATATTGACATAATATGTTATGTATTTTCTTTACAGACATATAAAATACATACTCCATGTACAATATATGTGTGCCTATTTTTGCAATCATCTACAGAAATCTTGTACAGTCAGAGGTGTTTTAACTGTAAAGGAAAGATAAAGACAATCCCACTGCACAATCTAGTAACAACAGCCTAGTAAATCAGCTTTTATTCCCAGCCTCCTTTCTTTGTATGCCTGGAAACACATTTTACATAACGTTTAAAAGCAGGGCATTTATGACAAATGGCATTAATCTCAAACTGCTTAAAGTGCAATTTCAGTGGCAGACCTTAACATTTGCAGCATCACAAGTGACAAAATTTCATATGCTATTAATTCCTTAACATTCTCTACCCCACAGTCACAGATAATATTGATATATGGAAATCATTCAGCAGTCTGTTAAATTTAATGGTGGAAAGGGAGTTCAGTGGACCTGGCAAACAACTTTAAAGATTTCCAATTGTGCAATAAATTAGGAAAATAGACACTGTAAAAAGAGTATAACCCTTTCCTTTTTTTTTTCTCAGAAAACTTCTAACGTTTTTCATGAAAATAATTAAAATTTACTGTAATTTACTATATGACATAATACAAACAGACAGAACACGTATAGAGATAAAACT
Organism: Empidonax traillii; assembly: GCF_003031625.1. Classification (NCBI taxonomy): domain Eukaryota; kingdom Metazoa; phylum Chordata; class Aves; order Passeriformes; family Tyrannidae; genus Empidonax; species Empidonax traillii. The sequence continues at coordinate 4,620 of NW_020956101.1, forward strand.
TTACGAATGCAGGCTGAGAACTTCCACAGGATGCATTTTAAACTCATTCTAATGGCTTCCCACATCCATCTCCAATATTAGGTAAGACTGACATACAGTCAGAAGCAAAAGAGCTACAGAAGAAAAATTAAAAGTAAACTTGTGAGATGCAATAGAAAAAAGTCTATCTGTCCTCAGCTGTGGAGAATAAACTCAGTGCTATTAGTGGGGAAATGCAAGAACTACCTCGAAAGATTCCACAGGTTTTTTTTCAGAGGTCCTTTGAGAGGTACTGAAATTACTACAGAACATCTGGAAGAGTTACTGGTCACCCCACAGGGAACAGCAGTGCCCTTTTCTCTCCAGCTGATCCTTGAGCTGCAGCATCTCCTTGACAATCCAGCACAGCCCCATTGGCATCAGTGCTGGGGGTCCCTGGCCCCTTGGACCCTCCTGTGTCCCAGTGAAGATGTGGCGGATCCCTGGCCATGGGGACTCTCCAGTGCTGGTGCTGGGATCAAACCCACAGGCTGAGCACTGTGGGAAACAACTCCACCCTCTGCTCCCCTTCTGTGCTTTGGAGCTCTGTATGATTATTACTCTAGAGGATTCTCACACAGTTACAGCCTTCACAGCTGGCACTCTGTCTTCCTGTTTTAACAAAATATAGATAAGGCTGGACAGTTTTTTAAAAGCTAAATATGACTTATTGGAGCAGTTATACTGGCACTTTACATGACAGTTTTACTGCCATCTCAACGAGTGCCATTTTAACATAATATAATTTCTTCTCAAGTAACATAGAATGGTTACACGTATATATTATGTAATCACAGAATAGCATTAATAAAGAGGATTTTTCCAGCCTTTTGAGGGATTTCTCTTTCAAGCAGTGAAATCTCACCAGAGCTAAGCTAATCAATGTCAGCTTTAATGTGGAAAATATTTTTAATCAGTTGCTTTGATACCAGGAAATGTAGGATGATTTTTCTTTTTTACCCTGAAGAAAGATTAGTTAGCAAAGCAGTTAGTCAGAGGTGTGGAGCTCTTGTACAAATATTGATGTTTTGGCTAACATCCTATGAACCTGGATGTGTATGGATGTCTTCTAGAGCCTTTTTTGAAATATTTCTCATTGTTCTCCAACATCCAAGAGACACTTGCCTGAAGAGTCTGCTCAGCCCAGTGTGCTCTCTTGGAACCCCCCACCACCTCAGCGCGCCCTGGAGGAGGTGGATTCTCCTGTGTGCTGCTGAGCCGCCCCCTTCCATAAGCTTTATTGATGAATTTTAGCCCCATCATCGTTGGACCTAAACCAGGACTGATGAAAGAGCATCTACCCTTTGAGTGAAACTCAGTGTTTTACTATGGTCAGTATGTTTATTTGTGTGTATGGATGCTGGGAAGACCCAGGCCTGAATAGCATGGAATGGGCAATGCAGGGTAATCCAGGTGTCCGGGAGCAGCATTACTGAGTGAAAGAGAATAGCGTCAGTGAGGTTTGGGAACAAGCAAACACAGATTACTGCAAAGTTTCCTATTTTTGTCAGCTTTATTCCCCTCTTTCAGCAGCTCCCATCAATCTCAGTACTCAGTGACAAACAGCTGGGGGATCAGATGGCATTACATGAAAATGATACAGGCCACAGAAAGAATAAATGTTTTTCTATCTGTCTTCCTGTCAGTGGCCTTGGGAAAGACCAAGTGCAGATAAATAACATTAAGCTCCACCAAGCAGCTGACTGCATCAGCACTTGCGTCTGAGGAATATGAATTCCAGGAGATAATGCAGTTTGGGATAACCTCATTTAGTGTTCTGGGGTATTGAGGTAGGTGTGTTACTCACAGCAGCAGGACCTGGCCCCTCACCTCTACTATCTACCAGGCTCTGTCCTTCCTATTGGGGAACGGATGTTGGCCATACCACGTTGGAAGCTGGTTTAGCTTCTTACCAAAATTTGAATGTCCTCTGCATCTTAACATCGCAGCGTGTTAAAGTGACTTGTGAAAATTGTCTGTGTGTGGACAGCAAAAGAGTTGTGTTCTAATTCACTTGAATTTATGCCATGTGTGACGTTTAGTAAACTGGATGACTGTGTCACCTAAGTCAAAGGTTAACTACACAACTAAAAGCAGTCCTTACTGTGGTAACCCGAGACCTCTCCAGAAATAAGGCAAAAATTGAGTTTCGGAATTTGCAATTTGAGCAGGATTTTAAGAAGAATCAGCTACAGGAAAAGGTAAAAGGAAATTTCTGAGTAAAAGCCTATGTTTTCTTGTCTATTAGACCAGTTTGCATAAAGAATGACCTGAGCACTTTGCAGATGAAGTGGTGGTTGGGGTGTCCCAGTCCTACCATTCGGTATATGGATGTTTTTGTCTTTAAGGGTGAAATTCTGTGTGTGCTCTGCTGCTTTGTGCAGCATAACAGAATCTCAGTTCCTTGCTCTGAACCCCTGCGAGTCAGTGGGAATTAAACTTTACAAGTGAGAGAGGGGGAATTGTTCCTGTGGCCATGACTGATTCCAGTTTAAGTGCTGCCAGCAATACTTCATGGATTCCCAACAGTGAGCACAGTCCCTGTGGGGGCTGCCCTGTCACCCCCAGCCCTGCTCAGCACATGGGTCCCGGAGCACTTTGTGCTCTTACACAGCTGCACACAGGGGGATGCTGAGCCCAGCCCTACACCACTCTGAGCTCCTGGTGACCGTCCTGATGTTGGAACAGTGTCACCTCCCACAGCTGGAGGCTGGCAGAGCTCAGCTCCCTCAGCCCCAGGAACTGGGTGTGTGTCTGGAGCTGTACCTTGGGCAGGTCCCAGCTGGTGATGGGCACTAGGGTGATGGGGCATTCCTGAACCCCGCCCAGATGCAGGATATAATGCCTTTCTCTGAAAACAGTGGTCTGGGCACAGGTATGGCCACAAAAAGCAAAGTCAGAATACCTCTCAATAAAGGAGGCAAAGTGGATTTTAAATCCTCCCTTGCAGTTCAGGACTGGTCCCTAAACCACTCTCCATCTTGAAATGGGCAGGGAAATGGATGCCACTGCAGAAAGGCTGGGGAGTGTTGTATCTAAATTCCTAAAGGGGATGCAGGTCCTTAATTTACGTACACATAAACATACACACACATATTTTGCAAAAGAAAATTAACAGTGGAGAGGCAAGAAATGCAAATTGCATTAAAATTATTTAGGTAATCAAGACCAGAGGTGCCTGTGATGATCTTCAAAGGGTACAAAAATATGGTGGAGTGAATGGATAACAAGATGACAAGCAAAATTCAGTTTTGACATATGCAAAGTAATTTGCACAGGCGAATTAATGAGAATGATTTATACCGCTGGCCAGGTTCTAAATTAACTGCAACAACCTGGAAAAAAAGGTCTTTGCATCGCTGGGAAAGCTCAAAGACTCAACATGTAGCTGCTTTCTAAGGAGCAAAAATCATTAGAATGCAGAGGGAACAGGATAAAATAGCACTGGAAGGATTGGAAAGCTGTCAAATAAATCAGTGTTACACGCTCACCTGAAATAATATGTTCGGTTCAGGTCACTGTGTCTCAAAAAGGACATAGATGGAATAGCTGGATTTGGAGATGAGTTTTGAAAATGACTAAATGCTTGGAGAGAATCCCCAGGGTCTGCAGACCAGATGGCTTGGATTTATTGGTAGAGAAAGTCATTAAATGGGAGACCTGATAAAGATAAGAAGTAACGAGCAGTGTTGTGAAATCAAATTGTAGGTGTCTGCACACCTTTTATCATGGAGCAGAAAAAAGGTCTGTCACTGAAGAAGGGTAGAAGTTCAGGAAAACAAAGCCAGGGTGGTAGTTTTCCACACTACTAGCTGGTGAGACTCATTGCTGTGAGTTCTCAATAAGGCCAAAACTTGCATGAGCTACAGGACATCAGGCGTTCATGGGGATAACAGGAACCTCCAGACATATTCTGATGAAGATTAAAAAACAAACAGGACCAGTGCAGCAGGTGGAGGTCTTAATGCCCCAAAGCTTGAGCTGGAATCTAGTTAGTGTTGAAGACACCCACAGCATTGGCAGTGACTGAAGAGCACCTGCTGTGGCCCTGTTCTGAGGGAGAGGGATGCAGGCTCAGCGAGCTTGGGCAGCCAGGGCTCCTCTGAAAATCCTGGGGGGCTCCAGGGCAGGGCAGACACTGGAACAGCACGGCGCTCAAGGGCTGGTCCCACCTGGGGCTCGGACAGTGCAGAGGCACTGCCGGGCTCGCCCCTGCAGGCAGGACCTTCTGCACATTCCGTGCAGGTGAATGCTCCCCCCGGGCGGTGAGTGCTCGGGTCAGGGAGCTGTGCAAGAGCTGAACCTACAGTGGTTCCACTCTGAGCTGCAGAGGTGCCCATCTGTACCCCGAGGCAGAAAGAACAATCACAATAAAGGCAGAAGGTCAGAAGTCTCCTAGAGGCAAATTCCTCACATGGGAAAGGTTTTGTTTTGCTGGTCAGGGGGCTGCAGAGGTCTGGCCTCTAACCTGAATTTCTCTTGTACCAGTAACATGACTTTGCTTTCTTCACTGTAGGAAAGAAAGGAAAAATCAATATTTGTCAAATGGAAAAGATCAAAACCATTAAGGAGGAAATTTTTGGATTTTTTTCAAGCTTCACTTTACAACAAATAATGACAATTTGAAAGCACACTGAGATTTCCCTGTTAGGTATAAACTCTAACAACATCTTAATTTGACTATTGAGGAAACTACTCTCAAAAATTATTCTGCTGATCATTTCTTCATTTCCTTTGACACAATTCATTGTGGTTTAGTTTCAGAAATAATTACAGTGCATCATGGAATGATTGGCACACCATGTGGTACCTGTCATCACTACCACCCCTGTATAGAAGGGACAACCAGTTGGTGGGAGTATCAGTTTACTCAGGCGGTAGTAGGGAAAGGAAATACAGGAAATCTCAGGAAGAAGGTCTGTTTTCTTAAGTGTTACCCTATAAAACCTCTCCCACTGTCATTTAAATGTAAAAATATATGCAGTGCCTTTTCTGAGAACTAGGGAGGCATAAAAGGACGGGTCACAAAAGAACACTTGCTCTGGCCTTTGTTAGACTTAGCACTACCAAAATGGAAATCACTTGCTTTGTCTTGTCTTCTGTGGTTAACAACATTGGGCTTCAGACTAACGAAGATTTGTTCTTTCTTTTTTTTCTCCTATCCTTAAAAGTCCCGATTAAAGCTCCATCAGCTAAATTCCAGCTTCCTCAGCCATTAGGATAGCTTACTAAAGAGGCATCTGTCAGCACTGGGGAGGAGAAGGCAGGACCAGGAGGTCTGAGAACAATTCCCAGTTTATGTTTGGGACTAAAGGAAGTTCAAGTGTTCACACAGCAAGGGTGAGACCAGGGTGAGCTGGAAGCTGCACCCCTGAGCTAGCAGTGTAGAGGTACTAAAAAGGAAAGAGCAAAATGGACCAGAAAGTGCACTGTTAGTTTGGAAGAGGCTGCTAGAAAATATGGGAGAAGCAAACCGAAAGGAATGAAGTCAGTAGGTGGGTGCGGTTGTAGGGAAGGAGTTAAGGCTGGTGTTCCAGACAACATATCCAGTGGTCTTAGAGACAGGAGAAAGGAAAGGACTGAAGTATATAAGATGAGACTGACAGCCTTGAAAAACTGCTAAGGAATCTGGAAGAATAAAGTAATAGGCTCCTGTGGAGAGACAACTTGTGATAATATTGCCTTGAACTTTTCTGTAGGCTTCTGTAGAAGAGATATAAAAATGCTGAAGGACAGATCAAAACATTTTAAAATATTCTCCTCTTCTTTGCAAAATTACACAGGCTCTTCCTGTTATGTGTAAATTCAATGTTTTGTCTTGTGGTAATGCTTAAACTTCCCGGCTGTTTTATAAAAGAATGAGTAAATACAGAAATGAGATTTCAGAAAGGCAAACCCACACCCGCCCTCTGTCAACTGCCTTTCTCTCGGCTTTAGGGCACTCTCTGGTCCACAACAGCTCATCCACACTCTGATCCTGAAGCAAGGTGCAAGCCAGAGCAGAGCAGCTCTGCTCCACGTCCTGGTACTGCTTCTGACTGTGCTACCCTGAAGCCAAGAAGGGACTCTGCCTCTGACATTGGAATCCCCTGTTTCTTCTCAAAGATGTCCTATGTGAAATACTTGGTAGACACCAGGCTCTGATATCTCATGGAAATCCCTTCAGTCCTTGCTCCAAGTAACATAACACACTTCTGGTGAGACACCTTAGTGATGCATAATGGATTCATGTTCTAAAGGATGTGCAAGATTTATTCCTTCATTTATTCACACACATAAAAAGTGTGACATTTACACTTTGAGCAGTGAGACAGAGGGAGAAGCTGGTCTAGATTTTTTTACCCTCTCTCCCCTGCTTTTACAGCATTACTGGCCTCTTTACAATGTGATTATATGAGCAAGCAATTGGATTACTGAGAACAGTTAGCTCACATTTCCTCTGTTGAAAAGAGCTGTGAAAATCTTTGTATCTGTGCCAGAAAAGAAATAGAGATACCATAAAGTAAGTGTCTAGCCTGATATCTCTGCAATCTGATTATCCATGTGAATGCACTTCTGTTCAAAGGCACCACATTTCCCATTTCTTTATCTAGCCATCTGTGAGGAATGTCCTTCTATTTCATGGGTTTGAAATATCTGTTGATGTGGGAATAATTTTTGTGAAATGCTCTGCCTCCCTTTTCTCAGAGCTCTGTCCCTGGGGTTGCCCTCTGCAGATGTCACATGTGTCCATGGAGGAGCCCTCACATCATACTTCTTTATACTCAGGATGTGGGTGCTTCTGAAAGCAGGAGTCACTTCATGGACCCACTGCTTTAAGTGTCTGTGCTGAGTGCAGTGAATGTGGGGGTGTTCATGCACGGTTGTGGGTGTCTGAGTGTGGATTTTCCCCCAAAAGACACCGAACAACAACTCTAATAGATTTCTTGGAAATAATTTTGGAGAACCCTACTTGGATAATGGAGAGAAATATTATCCTACCATATAAATAGTTTCAGTTCTTTTCCATTTATTTATCTATGCCTAATTGAACAGGATGAAGTGAGCAATACAGGTACTGAGGGTTTTTGGTTTGAGACTATTGTGATATCTATGGAACTGATAATATACTGCTCTGAGGTTAAATTCATTAACTGCCTCCACATGAGCAAAGCCAAAGTACATTTTCTGCATGTGAATTGACTCAAAATGAATTCAAACTGGTGTTTCAAATTCCTCATCTTTCATATACAGAAGAGGAATACAATGGATTCTAACGTTTTCCTTAAATGTTTGTTATGATCCTGTTTTATCGGTCTCAGGAATAAATTCCATCCCACTTAAGATGTGTGCATTTTCTACTTTATTTCAGTTTCATCATTTTGGTCTCAGCAGAAATGAAACCAGAAACCAGATGATCTCTTCTCAAACTAAACTGACATAGAAACCAGTAAATGTTAATCACTGGCTTGCAAGTGGTCTTGTCCTTCCTCCTGCAGTGCTGCTCTGGAGAGCTGCTCTTCTTGTTGTGTGCTGATCTGGGGGGGACAGGGGGCTCAAGATGCCCTACAATGTGTGAACATGTCCTGTGGGCTTCTGAGTGAGTGCTGTAGGTTAATTCAAGCCAGATGAATTCTGTTAACTGTATCTGAGTAGTTTTGCTTAACATGAGTAGCTGAAGTTGCTGAAGCTTTAAGCTGAATTTATCTTAATCCTTACTTTTGACTGAACTTAATTTGTCTTGAGCTGCTCTTAGTTATGTAAACTGGAAGATATGGAAGCCACACCAGATCAAAACAGCTACTGACCCACTGGGAGAGAGAGAAAGAATCTACTAAGGTGTGAGAAAACCTCAGACCAAAAATTACCCTTGAACCGAAAGCTGCGTGCAGGGTGTGAGGAGTGGGTGAGAATGGGGTGCATGGACTATCAGGGTACAACAGGACAGGAATTCCTTTATTTGGGATCCCTCCCCAGAGGCACCCATCTCCATCTGTTCCTACCACTGTAACACTCAAATAAATTGGGCTTAAAGCTTGAGACTGCTGCAGGATACCTGGGGAACATAGAGGAAGTTCTGTAACAGTCATCTCACCTGCACCCTCACAAACCTGAGGGTCCCTCCTGGGCAGAACCAGCAGTGCTGAAACAGAAGGTACAGGGTGAGGTGCAGGTGTGTGGGATGTCAGTGTGTCCAGCAGAGCCTCAGGTGAAAACAGAGATGTGTCAAGAGCCAGACCTCACTGCATTGGGGCCAGACAAGTGGGACCAAGCCTCAACCTGACCACCCCACAGTCTTGGGCTGGCTCCCAGCAGGGTGAGGGGTCAGTAATTTGCAGCATTTCAGAAGAGAGATTTGATTCTTAAGAGCAGGTCCTGGGAAGGACATGGCTCACCAGGCATCCTTCAGGTCTTCCCAGTGGCAGCACACTCAGACAGGATGCTCAGAGGATTCCTGCCTCATCCCTGTGGGCACATGTGATTGTCTGGGACAACGGTAGGGAGCTGAACATTATTATGTGCCTTAAATGAGCCCTGTCCATAGGTCCCAGACAAGGCAGTCAGGTATTCAGACCATAGGTCTTTGAACATCCTGCTACCCAAAGTTAGTGGAAAGCAATCCTGTTATCTTTTACTTTAAACAGGCATTTTGGTGAGTGTCTAGAGCTTTAGGGATGTCTGCTTTCACTTGTGAAGGAAATAATGATGTTTCTCTCCAGAATGCATTTTGGCCTGTCAGTAAATGTCACTGTCATCAAACTGCTCTTGCCCCAAGTTGTGAACAGCACTGCACAGCTTGTGACGTGATGTTCATGCAGCTCATTTGATACAGTCTGAGAAAGTGTTAAAATGGAGTTCAAATGGTACTAGTAGAAATTATTTTAATGAAAATTTCTCGTGTTTTTAGTCATCACTGTGTTGTGGGATGATGTTTAGGGCAATGGGGTAGGATTCAGGAAAGAGGTGCCAAGTGGAAGAATCCAGATTATCCCATTCCATCTGAAAAACCATCAGCACAAAAAGAGCTTTTGGGACTTCGTTATGGATCAAAAAACTCTGACAAGAGAACAGCTGATATCCCATAACAAATTATAATACAGCTATGAGCAGAAGTTTTATGCTTTGGGAAATTCCAACAAAAGTGCTTTTTAAGTATGGATGATCACGGCTGCAGCTCGGTCCACAGCTCTGCCTGGGGGCAAAGAGAGGCCAGGACCTTGGTGCCCTCAAAGTCATGGTATCAGCAGGACTCAGCTGTACAGATGTGCAGAATTTTCCCCTTAAGACAAGGCAATCTGAAGACTGTTTCTCTTTCGCTCTCTAAAGAACTTCCTACTCAGTAACCTTGCGTAGGGCTTTGGACTGAAGCTCTCTGTTAGAAGAGTTAGTCCCAGAACCCTGCCATCCCTTCAAAGGTCTCCTTTTGCCAAAAGAAACAGCTTAGTGAGAGGTGTTGTAGGACAGCTGATACAGCATTCTCAGGTCTGTGCAAGGGGCAAGGACTTGGTGCTGGGTGAGGTGGCAAACACCATTTCAACAGGCAGCAGGATGTGCAGCAGTCCCAGAGTCCAGCTCACTCCCAGCCCTGCCCTCCAGGAAGGGTGTTTGGGTCAGAGCACCAGGGCTGTGCCGAGCAGTGCAGGGTCTGGATGCTTTGGTAGTGTTGCCTGGAGCCAGCAGCTGCTGCCTGGCAGAGAGGAGTGGATTTAACTCTGCTGATGGAGCAGATCTGTTGGATTCAACTGAAAACACTTCAGTAATAAACTAGGAAAATGGACAGGGCTGGCTTTTGGAGGTAGCTCTGCTCTGCAGGTACCTCTCAACTTCATCAACCAGAACCTCGACAAACTGGTTCACTTCCTCTTCCAGGGAAGGTTCTCCAACAGATGATGAGGTAGCTAATCAACAACTAATTTGAAAGCTGAAGTGGAAAAATATTTATGGTCTGGGAGGTACAAAGCTCCATGGAGATCCCAGACAAGGTTGAATTTATTTTTAGTGCTAAGAGCTATTTAGGCTTCAGGTTGTTTGTTACCAACTTGCAATTCTGATTTTTTTGATTAGTGCTTGAAGCCTTATTACTTGGTTTGTAATGTTAATGCCTACAGGAACAATGAGCGTTCTTTGGAAAACTCGTGTTTTTAAAATATGCAGTCTGCCTCAGAGAAGATTAAAGTGTTATTTCATTCCTTATCCAGGAATTGACAAAACTGTAACAGAAAATATTTCAGCAGAAGGATTAGCAGAAGAAGCAAATATTAAAAATTTCAGAGCCAAAGATTATAATTTCTTGTTCTCAGGTACCCATGAATTTTCCAGACAGATGTGTGTGCCAGGTTTTCCCGTGACACTGTCAGTTGGAGTGACTCATTTCTGGGTGTTTTTAAGACTGAGAAAAAAAGTTTTTCATCTATACTCCTTTTAGAAGGGTAGTGAATGTGACTGTGGAAGTTACACAGGCAGAACGTCATTGTCGGAAGAGAAAATATTTTGGATTGATTTGTTGATAAAAAAAACTGGAACAGAACCTGAAACCTTTAGGAAATGTGTTTTGGTGCAGCTCAGAAAGAACATGGAGATGTGTGAGACATGGAGGCAGGGATCACTCCTCCCCACAACCACCCCTCGGTGTGAAGGATGGGAGATACCAGTCTGTGTGCGCTCTCACGGGGGGTGGAATTCAGTATCTGGGCTGCTACCTGCTCTGAGAGGCAGCTGATTTTCCTTCCCTCAAAAGGCATTAAAGCAAAGTCTCACCTCTACTGTGCTTTTCCTCCTATCCCTGTATGGCTGTTAGGTAAGAGAGAGAGAGGAGATAGAAAGACTGCCCTACCAACAAACGGTGTTTGGCAACTGCTAGTTTTATGATACTTGGTGTCTGCTGTTTATTTTCCACGTGCCAGGCCTTTGAGGGCACTGTCAGCTCCACTGACTGTTCCCAGCCAGGCAGGGAGAGGCTGGGGAGGATGTCCTGCGGGAAAAGGGAAGCATTCCTGAGTCAGGGACAGTCAGCCCTTTGCTGAGAGGTGAGGACCCAATCCTGCTAATGCTGCAGGTGGTGTGAGGGAAGGAAACTACAAAGCACACTTGGCCAAGTGCCTTGACTTCCACTTGCAAAATGCTAACAGGGTGCACTGGGCTTTTCTTCAATCACCACTTATTCAAGTGAGACTTTAAATTATAATTAAAATAGGATGCACTTGTCCTGTGTAAATATGATAATTGGTTCATAAATGTATAATGCTGTTAATTAGCATGAGATCTATTGTAACACAGGAATGTGTGTTGCTGTCTCTTGAGCCCCTGAGGACAGGATAATGAATTACAAATCATTGCTCCTGTCATACTTGGAAAGAGCATCACTCACTCAGACCAGGCTGTTTGGAAACTTTGACAGCAAAGTAAGGAAGAAAAGAAGAATCTTTGCAAGAATTAGAAGTTAATAATCATCTAGGGCGAAGACACAAATATATTTCTATTTAACAGAAGGGAAAAAATGTTTTTACTCTTCGCATCGTTCTCTGTCACATTTAGTGCTCCCTGGTCACATGAGTATGACTGAGGAACTTTTCTATTTGTATCCTAGCATGAAAACTGTCGTATAAACACAGCAGTGAAAAAAAGCTGTGAGGAAAATGTACTGTCAGTCATGTCCATCCCAGATTCCCCAGCAGAGCCAGGTCAGGGGCACTGCCGTGGTGGGAGAAGCAGGGGAGCTGGGCAAGGAGTCAGTGAATGAGTTATTTATTGGGACTTGGCCATTCAGCTCCACCTGTCGTCGAAGTCCTGTTTTAGCAGCAAATGCTGTACGACACTGCTCTGCGGAGGCAGCAGAGGAGATTTTTTTCTGCAGGGCATTGTAAATCTGTGCACGTTTCTGCCTCTGGTGCTCTCTCTCTTTTTCACTCCTTTCCTCTCTAGGTCTCTTTCTCTCTTCCCTCCCTTCTTTCCTTATTGCAATGCATTTCCTAAGCTAGATTTTTCTATGAATTAGGTTTTAATGCCTCCTCATGAGAGACATTGTTTTATATTTTATATCTCCAACAGTAAAAATTTCTTCCTTATCATCAATAAATTTGGAGTTTTGGCTCAGTGTGATCCAGCAACTCTAAGTACACAGTCTGTATTAATTTCAGTGCCTCATTATATGCCAGCAGTATTTATATGGGTTTACATATATCAAATATACTGTGTGTATATAAGCAGAGACGTACAGAACAAATGCTAGATATAGGAGTAATAAAAAAAGAATTGAAGAAAGCCTCTCACTTGGTCCAGCCATGGAGCAGTAACTGACATTTTCAGGGACCAGGAGAGCTGATGCTCCTGCAGTAGGGGATTCAGAAGGTGCAGGAGCTCATGGCACACGACTCACTGCAGCATGTGCTCTGCTCTTCTGGAGAAGGCAGGGGAAGAAAACACTGAGGGGTCAACAGCTTTTCAAGAAGCCACCTGTTCATTTATGAAATAACTCAATATCCTGATGGTCACATGTTTTTGTTCACTGTTCATTCCCAACATGGCCTGCTCTTCAGAGGGAATCTTGTCCACGCAGGGATGATGTAACATGGGGCAATGCTCAGGGCCCCGGGCACCAAGCATTAGTGCACTGGGACTTCTAACCTGGGGCTCTGCATTGCCCAGACTCTCCTGGGGGTTTGATTGAAACTCCCTCCTACTGAGAAAGCATCATTTCTTCATAATCAAACCCAAATGACACACAAATTACAGAAATATTTATTAGTGTCCTTGACAAAGTAGGTAAGTCCCTCGGCTTGGAGAAACACTCTGCGGACAGCATCCCCTGAGAGAGACCAGAGGGGCTGCTCTGAGTACAGGCTCCAGGGTGTTTGTGTTCTGCCTTTGTGTGTCACCCTGAGAAGGAACTGTGGTGCTTTCAAAGTCTTTAGAAGGAAAATACAGATGGCAGAAGCCTGGGGCAGCAGCTGAGCTGTCATATGTGTGGAGCAAGAGACACTTCTGGGTCCAGCACCAGCCACGTGGACACCCGAGCAGGGTGCTGGCTGCCCACAAGGACAAAGCCTTGGGTTGGAGAAAGGTATGCACTTGGATGAGTTCAGACACATGGCAGCATTAGATCTATTCATGGCCAGCAAAAGCTGCCCCAACAAACTCCAGGAGCTGTGAACCTGCTTTTTCAGGTTAAAGATGTGCTTTTTTTTATATAAGTTTTTCAAACACCATAGCCCAGGGAGTGCTTTGCATTCATACCTCTGCCCTCCCTTCTCAACACTTTGCTTTAACTGCAGTTAAAATTGAACATAAAAATCCAGCGGATTCTAGAAGAAGGAGAAAAAGTCTAAATTCTGCCCTGCTCCCTGTCACAGCTCCCTGTCATCTCAGCAAAACTTTTCTAAGCCTTGTTTGGACTTGTTTGTCACTGGGATCAGTAAGATGTGCAGTTTAAATCTGGGAATGCTGCTGAAATCAGTGGGGACTCTTCTCTCCTCCTTCCACCTGTTTGACCTGGCAAGGGCATAGCACAGCCTTGGTTCCTGAACACACCATCCACTGGAGTGAGTGAGGTCAGGGACACTGAGCCCTCTCACAAACCCTCCTCTGGGTAAGGGTCAGGGCAGGGTGTGAATGGCTCTGCTGGTGTTGGGCAGGGGGCAGGGGCAGAAGGTGAGGAGCAAGGTTAAGGTGAACAGTCAGGAGAGAGCTGATGTGCTGGTGAGGTCTGGAAGGCTGGAAGAGGAACTGCATTAACGATGTGGGGTAGGGCACCAGCACCAGCCTTTCCCCTGTGTGCAGTCAGGTACCACAGGCTACGTGGTGGAAAGACTTCAGTGCTGACCTTGCGGACAGGGAAACACAGATCAACTCTTCTCTCACCCTGCCTGGAAAGTAGCTCCCAGTGTTTGACCTTGGAAGGCTCCTTGGGAGCTGAGCACATGCTCTGGGAACCAGGCAGTGGCACCCATCCCAGAGGAGCTCCTGCATCCATCCCTGCCTGCAGAGCATGGGACATGCTGAGGTCACCCCTGGCAGCTCATCCCGCAGGGTGTTCAGCAGCGCTGCAGCTCCTCCAGGTCTGTTCTGCAGCTCAGAGCTGTAATGATGAGCTCTCCTTCTCCCTTTGGTTTTGTTTCTTGCTAAAAACACATCTCTGGGCAATGTGCCTCCATCACGCCGTCTGACAGGAGATGTGATATACCACTGTCAGAAGGCTGACGAGATACACAGTTGTGCTGTTTCCTACTGTCATTAATAATGGTGTCACTGAATCAGATACGACTCACAACTGCTGTAAAAAATGTGCAAAATTTGGCTCCCTGAAAACAGATTAAGATTTACTACTCTCCATTTGGATAGTAGATGAAGATAATGGGTTATCTCTGCAGGGCACTGTACAATTTCTACTCTTCCAGGCTCCATGGGCACCTTATTTTTATTCTCATATATAAAACCAAGTCTATCAGAAGAACAGAAAGGGAAACAGATAAATCATCTGTATATGAAACACAGTTATGACTTAAGTAAAGAAAAGTGTACAAATTCCAAACTATTCTCAAGGAAAAGTATGGGTATGGGCACAGAAACAGAAGCTTTTCTTATCTGAGGTTTTAAGTTGAATTTTTTTTTCCTGTTTGCCATAATCAGACAAGAACCAAAACCAGTGAAGATAGTTCTTGTACCTCCTCTTTTTTTTTTTTTTTTTCCTGTCAAAAGGCAGATTTCAGCTCTGTGTAACAGGTGTCATTCATGTAGTTTGTTGCTGCAAAGCTAAAAACAGGTCCTGTCAGTGGAGTCTGAACTCCTCCCTGATTAGGGGCTTTCAGGCTGAATTGCAGAGCTGGGTAAAGTACCCCAGTGCTGCAAGGCAGAACTGCCCTTCTCCAAGCTCTGCATGGGGGCAGAGGGCGGCCCTGGGCACAAGCTGGGGCAAGGATGGCACTGCCACCCCTTCTGTGTCCCTCATCACCCCCTTCTGGAGTGCTGTGGTCCTTTTCCTTATTCTTCCCCTTGCTGCCAGTGCAGCTGCAGGTTCCCTGCTGGGCCCTGAGCTCTGGGGCTGCTCCTCTCTGCTGAACCTGAGCCCTTCTCCAGCCCCCTGGGGTCACTGGAGCCTATCCATTCCTGCAGCCCTGGGGTACAAGCCATCTCCTCAGTGCCACAATTCCCCCCAGGGCACAGCTCTGCTGGGTGCTCACCCTCAGGCAGGCTTCCCTGCCACATGAGCATCATTAGCTTCTTCAAATATTTGAAGTTACTCAATTTTAAGTACATTTTAAAGTGTCACAGCTTACTGGGATGGAGTTGTATCTTCTTCAAATAACTAGAAAAATGTTGATTTCAGAAGCAGAAGGCTGGATTTTAAGATTAGAATGGTCTAAGAAACTCACGTGCAATGTCTTCTATAATGCCTTTGGATGGTTCTTGTCCCAGGCTCCAAACTCCCAGGTATTGTATAGAGACAGTGGCTGGAAGAATCCAATCTACATCAAGTAACTCCCACCAAAGGAAAATCCTTCACAACTACAGGAGCAACTGGTCAGAGGCTAATTAGCTTTAAAAGACATTTTATTTCCAGTTTTCTACTTTGAAATTATGGTTTTGAATCGTGCAGGATGCTTTCCAGACTTTGTTAGGGTATAAACATAGAGCAATTTTAAGTAACTAGGTACACTGGTTTTTCCTTGATTTTGCTTGTTAGGAATCCTAATCAAATGACAGAAAGATAAAGGGAGAGATCAGATATTAAGAAACCAAACTGTGATTTTGAGACTGTGAAGCAGTACCTTCCTTCTGCTGTGTGTCATTTTGCCTCGTCGATGCTGGTGGCTCTGGAAGCCATCCCTCATAACAGGTTCTGGTTTTGTCTGGAGCTCACACAAGGCTTGGAACTTAATCATAGCTCTGATATTCTTACTAATGAATTTGAGCATAATTATACAGTGGTGTGATTTTAGAGATACTTTATGTGAATACTAATCTCTGTCTTCAAGTGCCTGTGTTGGGTAAGTGGAAATACAGCTTGCTCCCGGGGGGCTGGGAGGAGCTGCGGATTGGGGCCCAGGGAGCCCTACCAGGAGGAGGGACAGGGCACTGGAAGCACCATGGGGGATGCAATGTGGCACATTCCCTGTGGCTGGAGGCCATGGTGGCATCAAGGCAGCCGGGACGAGGGTGCTGGTCCAGGACCTGCCTCGAGCTACCTGCTTGGGGCCCACTGCCATCCTTGATGGGCTGTTGGTGGGTAGCACAGGCAGGTGGGAGAATGCCCAGTCCTCAGGTGCATGGGTCTGTGGGATTCAAGTGGCACCGACGGGGTACCAGGGCAAGGGTGTCTCTCACAGTGGGCTGTGGCACACAAGTGCCAGACCCGCGTGGGTGGGTGTCCCACACTGAGCAGTGCTCAGTATGCATGAAACCACATCAACAGGGGATCGTGGGTGAAGGGATGGATGGATGGGGATCTTCAGAATGATTTCTGATGGAGAGAAAATAGGTGTTCCAGCAGAACAGGGGGTGGAAGGACACTGAGGAGGCTCCAGGTGTTGAATGGGCCAGGCTAACTTGAACTGAGAGTCTGAATTTTACAGTATCTGCACCACTAATAAAGTCAACAGAATTCTGGTCCTCTGGGCAAAATAGCATTGCTGCTCCTCTGCCTCTTTTTTATGTCCCATTTTATGCTTGCAAGTCATTTCAGGAGTCTGAGACATGCCATTTCCCTTCATATGGTCTCTGTCTTAGGGCAAAATTTAACTTCTGGGAAGGATTATCGATTTGAGAAGTTTTGCAAGGATCAATACAAATGGCAACAATTATTGAAATGGAATCTTGTGGGTTGCACTGAATTAATGTAATATCCATATTAAGATGTATTTTCTTTCTTTCAAGTATTTTAATAAAGTTCAAATCTCCTCTGAGAGAAAGAATTAATTGAGTAAAATGTTAATTAATGAAAATTATTTTTCACAGCATAGTTCTTCTAATGAAACAACACTGAGTGAAATGGCTGAAGTTGAACTTGATTAAAACCGGTGTCAGTGTTTGCAGTCTCACAGTGTGTGCACTCCCTGTGCCTGCCAGAATCAAAACTTCTCTCAGTGATGATGGCACTCTAAGCATCCCACAATCCCTTCTTCAGCCCTTCTGCACAGGGACAAATGGGAGATGCACGTTTACATCATTATGTTTACTTACTTAAATTTGAGACTATTACCTTGCCCTCACTCTCATCACCACACTGACTGGTTTGCAAAATAGGTCAGGTGTGGGATGTGTTTCCGTGTGTGATTTATTTGGATTCTGGTAGATTAAAATACAGTGGGAAAATGTGCATTAATACACAAATATACGTGTATACATGAAGAGAGAGAGTAGAACCACAGTCTGTGGTGAAGCTGCCTCTCAGGAGCAACTCTGCATGGAAGAGGCAAGAGTGTTGGCAGACCCTGGGTGTGTGGGGGCTGTGGGGCTGCTGCTGGGCACAGGGCACTGTCCAGAGCCCAGCTGGGCTTTGCTGGAGGTGATCTGAGGCAGCACAACTGTGCGACCCCTTGCCACCCGAGGGGGATGACCCCACCATGCTGCAATTCAGAGTACTGACTCTTGAAAAAGAGAGTCAAAGTTTGGACTTTGGAACTAATTGCTACTAATTCGAGTATATAAACACATGAACACAATCATGGGTCACTGGCTGATGCAGAGCACACGTCACCAGAGAGGGGTGCCAGGGCACTGGCATGCCTCGGGCAGCCAGCCACGCTCCATTCCCTTGCACCATGCCTTGGTAAGTGTCTCCAGAGATAAATTCCCAATTCTCTCCTTTGGTGGTGGCGTGCCTGCAGAGGATGATGTGTACTGAAAGTGAAATGAACTCTGAGGATAAGGCACTTACCAGACAGCAAAAGAAAAAGCATTTCTTTGATTTTAGACAAATCCTCCCTTCAGAGTTCTTCTTCTGATCTTTGCATGGAAGGATGAATTTTATGTAAGACAAATGTCTATCAAAGTTTTATTTAAAAAGCATGCTTTTAACAGAAGGTGGCACACTGATTAAATGTGACATTTGAAGCAAGGCAGCCTAAACAGCCCAGGAATGCAGAAAGATTAAATTGAGGCCTCACATGAAAACTATCACTGTGTTATTAGGCAAGTATAGCCTTTCAGGCAATGAAGTTTGGGTGCACTTAATCCATGTTGACAGACATTAGTTAATATTTGTGCCTTTGTAATTTTTTTCTGCTATCTTTTCTGGTTAATAGAGCATGACTCTGCACAAAACATTTTTCAGTGGCTCTACTCAGTGTAATTCTGGGAGTAAATAATAGTTATCTCTTGGAAACACAGAGCCTGACTCTTGGGGACCATTTGAAAGGCATCACTTACAGTCCTAACTGAGGTGGTTCAGAGCTCCTGGGAACTGAGGGCACAGAACCAGCTGCTCAACAGTATCACCACACCAGCACCTGCAGAGCTGGATGAGAGCCTGGAAATGGGCAGGATCTGTGGGCACTGAGGGCTGCAGCTGATATGAGACTCTTACCTGGCCACCACAACTGCCTTCATGATGCCCACACCACCCCTCAGAGCAACAAAAGCAAGGGTGGAGTGAAGTGAATTCCTTGGAGACAACCACAGCTCTCAATGTTTGTTCAGTCCAGAGTGAGGAGAGCTATTCTGCCTTACTCTGTTCTGTGCAAAGCCATTCCAAGGTCATTGCACTTTTTGAACTGTAATTGTGGTTCTGGGCACCACAAGAGTCCATCTCAGCACTATATCTTGTTGATCACTATTTCCTTTTGTCCAATCCATCCTCTTGTCTACAGTCAGAAAGGTCAGGGAGTCACATTTATTACTGTAAAGAATTGTCTATCAGAAAGGAGAGTTGAACTTTAAGGAACATGAGTGATTCACAGGGGATCAGTCCTGGTTTCCGTTTGTCTATAACAAAGAGTGTCTATTCACACCTTTGCACTTCTGATGGCCATAAATATGAAAAAAAATCAAGTGAATCTTTGATTTCCATGTCGTAAAGTTCATATCAGAGGCCCAACTAGCACATGCCAGTTTTCTTTCCGGGGTGAAGTTTAGAAAGCACAGGAGATGAAAATAAACCAAAGCACAAAGGCTTCAACAGCACCAGGGGCACAGGTCCCCATTCCAGGGGATCAGGTCCGTTGGAGGAGAGTGTGCAGTGCCAGAACCTTCCTCTCTGCTGGAGCCTTTGGCACTGCCAGCATGGCTGGACAGCCCAGCAAGGGGGGAAGGTGGTTGAGGAGAGGCCCAGGTTCCCTTCGCAGGCAGAAGGACCTGACCAACCCACAGCCCTGCCCTCCCTCAGGCTGCCAGATCTGTCTGTGCCTGGCTCGGGGTCTGGCCAGAGGCTCCTGACAGTCCACCCTCCGGCAGGGTTTGCTGCATTATCCAACATGACAGTCCCTGGACTGCTGTCCATCCAGGGTAAGGGCACTGTTAATACTTGAACTAATTTGAAACCAAATTCTCTTCTGACAAGCAGGTGAGTGCAAGTGAAGTGCAGATGAATAACCTCTCATTGGCACCTCCTGTCCTACTCCAGCTCCCTGGTGGCTCAGGGGCTAAGCGGGACAGCGAGGGATAAATACTGGCAGTGCTGAAGACCCCAAACAACATCCAGGTTCTTGCTAGAGAACCAAGTCCCCAGTCAATGGACTGGCATCATTAATGGCCCTGTACTGAGACAGAGACTATGGCACAGTGAATACCTACCCAACAGAGACCAGAGTGTGTTATAAGAGACCAAAATCACACTGAATGCCAGTGGTATCTTGTGAAAATCCTCAGTGCTTCATAATTAAAATAAATGGTTCTTTGAATCATGAATGGTAAAAGTCAAGTTTTAAATAGGGCTGACACTGAAGTGCTCAGAAAGTTTTCATCTGTGCAGACTGATCAGGTCCAAGCAGGGAGAAACAGTGGAAACTTGTCATGGGGAGGCACAATCTCATTCAGAACTGAGACCCTGCAGGGGCTTCCAGGGGGACTGATGCCTGTGGCTGGGACACGGGACAGCCTTGGAGCTGGGCTGAGCCCCATCCTCTGGTCCTGGTGTGTGACGGTTGGATACTGCCCTGGCCCTTGGTGGGGCTGACTCCTGCCACCTTGTAGGGGTGGGCATGGAACACAGTGAGGTACATGCAATCCACCTTGTCCTCTCCCAGGGGCTCACCCATAACCACTGCTTTGACAGCATTTTCCAATACTGCTAGCTAGAAAGAAGGGATTGTAGGAGGGAGTTCTGCTCTGTTTGCTCCTGTGTGGGAATGGCTGAGGGAGCTGCCCTTCCCAGTGTGGTGCTACCATCAGGAAAACCCTCCTCATTTGCTGGGAAGGGGCTGGGGAGGGGCAGGAGCCATGTGAGGAAGCCTGGCTGTGCAAAGCCCTTCTCCTGGCTCTGATAAATGTGGTGAGAATGTGATATTGAGGTATTAAGCATGAGATCAGCTCTCCAGAGACAGCCACTGGCACATGGCTGGGGCATTTGCAGGGCCCTCGGCTGCAGCAGGTTATCGTTCCTGGCTGGAGCACTGAGGGGGTGGCAGTGAGCACAGGCTGTGACTGGCATGGTAAACACCACTAGCACGCTGCTACTGCTGCTGGAAAAACACCCTGCCCAGAGAAGGCTTGAACGTTGGAGTAACGATGGAGGTGGGAACATCCTTACTAATTACAGCAAGAGCGGGAAAGCAGAATGGGCAGATTCCATCTCCATATTTGTACTGCTCAATCCAGTATTTCCCTCACTGCCCAGAGTCCTTCCTGTTCCCTTAACATCTTGACTGGAAGGAAAAGCATATTAGAACAAGGTCATGGCTGCAATGACTATTATTGTAAAACAACAAAGGGCAGGGTACATGCTGCTGACCCAGAAGGCAGCACTGTGGTGTTCCCACCACAGTGGGAACTGATGTGGGCAGGGGGACAGGAGTGACCATCTGAGCAGAGCTGGAGGCGCCAGCAGGGAGGCACTGCTTGGGCTCACACCCAGACTGGTACTGTAGGCTGAGATGAGAACAGGATCCTGATAGAGAGTAAGACACAGCCATGAGGAATCTCTGCATATGAGATGCGGGTATATGGGGGGAGGAAGGACATGAGGGAGCTCAGCTCATAACTCTTCACTCAAATTGTGAGGGAGAGTCTGTTCAGCTCTGCATCCTGCCCTGGAAACAGCTGAGGGACTGTGCACCGGCAATGGACATTTTTAGCAACATAAAAATATGAATAATGAGCAAAATTTGGTTTAGTATTGATTTCATTAGAGAGCTTTAGTGCTGATTTAATAAAGGACTGTTTGTGCTGTATGCTCAGCTGCTGGAATTAGTAATTTGGTCAGAAGGGAGAATCTTGAAGGCATTCCTGTCCAACCTGGAAAGTGAATCTGAGCAGCTGCTGGGTGGCAGCTCAATGTGCTTCAGGCAATTGCTTCCCCAAAAAAGGTGAAAATGATGACAGTCACACAATAGCTGTCAGGAAATGCCCACTGAGGGCTGCATAATTCCACAAGGAGATGTGAGGGATGATCTCATGTGGGGTCGGCATAACAGACTGATTTTATCCCACACACAGCAGTAAGACCTGGATGAAGGAAAGTGGTCTGAACCCTTTAGGACCACCCTGAGCTATATCACTGTGGAAGAAAAAGTGCTCTGTCTAATGCACATCATAGGGGGGTAATCTTGCTGCCAGAGACAACTGACTCTTCTCAGCTGGGCAGCTTTCCAACTGCTCTTCCCCAAGCCTGGAGCATTCCATGGGGTTGTTGTGACCCAAGGGCAGGACCCAGCACTTTGCCTTGTTGATTCTCCACCCACTGGCCTCAGCCCATCTATCCAGCCTGTCCAGGTCCCTCTGAAGAGCCTTCCTGTTCTCCAGCAGGTCCACATCCCACCCAGCCTGGTGTCATTAACAACTAACTGAGGGTGCACTTGATTCCCTTGCCCAGACCATTGACAGAGACATTAAACAGAACTGCTATCACTATGTAAAGCAATGTATCACTAATAACTAAGGTACGTTTTTGTTTGACCAAGTCTAGCCAATATCCTATTTCAAGTTCATGAGATGTGCATCCCCAGAAGCCTTTATTAAGGGGAGAACACTCACTATATCAGCATTTTCTATTTCCTGGTACTAACCAGCTTATTGCTGATCTAGATCTGGGGAAAATTGGTTTAATATGGAAGAGAGTATTTGAGGTTTTTTGACTGTTCTCTTGTGGTTTTTTGTTGTCAGTGTTGCTATGGAAACAGCCCTTCCTTACTCTGAATCCTATGATGGTACCATTTCCTACTGAGCAGATTCTTTTGCCATCTTAGTCACATCATGCCATTCTCAGTTCCTCCAGTGATTGCTGCCCCTGCACTGCCTTGTGTTTTCACATTTCTTCAGAAAGAAGAACAACAGGGAGTTAAAACTGTGACATTTCCCCCAAACCTCTTGTCCTTCACAGCAATGATGCAACAGGCCAAGCAGAGGTCTCAGACTGGGCACGTGGTGCTCCCAACAGGGACGTGTCAGTGCTATGTGAGGCCCTGCCACAGCACCAAGGGCTGTTCTGCTCCTCACCCCACCCTGCTGGCAAGGGGCTGGGACAGGGGAAAACAGGGACTTTGGGCTTTGGCCCAGTGGTCACCAGGATCCAGATTCTGCTTCATCCAGTGTTTGTAAAACATTTGGGCAAACAAATCTGTTTTTTTTTTAACTCTCCCATGCCTCTTCCTATCACTATTGAACTCAAATTAAGATCTACCAAGCCTGTTGGCCCCAGACCTATGGATAGGTCCTGTGGTAAATCAAAGAAGAGGAAGAAACAGCACTTTGAACATATGCTTAAGGTATGCAGATCCTCAATAGACAGGTCAGATTTATTCATTTTGGCAAACAGCTATTCTGTGGGTTTTAGGAAGGTGTTTTCTTTGGGATGTGAGGCTCAGTCAGCAGTGCATGCAATATACACATTCATTTTGATCAAACACTAGAGAAGACAGAAGGAGTGCTTGGACTAAATTGTATAAATCTTGTTTCACTTCCCTGCAAATACTGGCAATCTCTTTGTCAAGCTTCTGAAAAAAACAGAGCATCAATGTTTGACAACAGTTCTGACTGCTGAATTAATGCTTGTAATTATATTATCAGTTTATCACCATTTATTATATTAAAAACTCTCCATTATTCAAGACACCTGTGCATATTATTTTTTGAGATACCTCAGACTTGTTAAAGTTTTCTCAAGTATCTAACAGTAGGTGTAGGTTTTCCTTCACATTTTTGTTGTTTCTACATCACAGCTGATGATTGATGTTCTTATTTATCATCATATTCAAGTTAGAGTTTGGGCTGATGAATGTTGCTGTTTGTCGTTTGCCTCCCACTCACAATTCTCAGCTTGATCTCAACGTCAGTAATCTGTAACCTGGGACTCATCTTTCACACCCAGCTCTGTTTACCAGCACTTAAAAGCTGCAGCAAACAACTTTGCTTTCATTGATTTCTTTCAGCTACTCTCCTGCTTTTAATGCAAATTTGGTATGAGAACATACTTACCTGCTTGGAAAAATAGACCAGCAGTATGACAATAAACCTTCCTGAAAAATCAGAAATTGTGCATATCTTGGTTTTATGTCCTGAGACTGGGGTCAGGTTAAGAGTACTTAAACTGTTTTAAGAAGCCAATGTCTATGCAGACCCACATGGATGTCTCTTACGGTGCTCTTCTTAGGGTGCTCTTCTTTCTGACCTCTTTTACTTCTTCACAATCATGTCTGTAATCTGTCTGGCTCTTTGCACTTCCCACGTGTTCTTATGTTTTGTTAGAAGAGAGAAAATAAACAAAATAATTTTTCTCCCGGGAACTCACAAGCACAATTTTGCTGCATCAGCTATGTAATAGGTTGGCTTTGGGAAACAACTGACAGGATATTTCTCCTGCTCTATTTCAGTGAAAATCATCTGTGTCTCTTAACTGAAATGTTTCAAGCTTGTTTTTGTCGTGTAATAAAGTTGTGTTGCTCTTTATAACTAAATGCCTTGTGATGTCTACTTCAAAGGCTGACATTTCTAATGCACTAACACCCTGAGCAGTAAAAAGCTATTCAATTCCAAGTGTAAGCTCATCTACTGATGTTAAAAAGATCTAAGAAAAGGTCATCAAGGACACTGGCAGGATGTTGTGGATGCTCCACACTAATGCTGTCCAAGAATCTGTTTCAGCAGAGGACAGAGGGGATTTGGCATCCAGGTTCATTTAGCAAAGTCTCTTTGCCCCTTATGGATAGTGGGAGCTTAGAGGCTGAAAGCAATCACAAAGGGGAGGCTGAAAGAGCAATGAATTACAATAAAAAACTCTGGTCAGGTCTTCAGCAATTTCTGTGTATTTTCTGCACTTCCTGCTGGAATGCTGTTCAGGCACTGACTGTATTGTCTGGGGCTGGCTGTCTGAAGGGCAGGGTCTGATCTGACCACAGAGCCACAGGGGACAGTGCTGGGCTCTTGCTGTGAGTGCTTGGCATGCCAGTGTCCCCGTGGCTGTGGGCACAGGGATGCCTGCTCCCCAATGCTTCTCCCTCAGGAGAAATGCTCCTCTTCACCTCATCATCTGAGCCCAAAGGGACTGTCCCAACACAGCACCTTCTGTATGCCACACCAGATGACCCCACCACCACCCTTGGGGTCTGTGTCATGGCTGGGAGAGGCCACCCCAACACAGGCCATTGGCAGATGGATCTAGGAAGGGCCATTGCCTTCAACCCTCAGGTCTCTGGCACAGCAGATCACTGCCATACTGTATTTTGTAGAAACTGAATGTTGCTTCCTTTCCTTTTTCCACTCTATTTTATAAGCATTTATGTATTTTATAAACATTTTCCAAACTGAGTTGTCTCTGCCCCTGTTATAAGTAAACTCTGTAATTTGCATTTTACCTCAGCCTGTCCTGAGGCCAATGTTATTTTGAAGTCTTTGGCTCTCATCAAGAATTTCTTTGGAAAGACTGTTGATATGTTTGGGATTTTTTTCTTTTTATAATTCAATTTTTGATTTGTGTTTTCCAAATAGGAAGAAAACCCCTTCCAGTTCTGGATGCCTGGTAACAAGTATCTGTGTGGAAAGGTAATGGGGGATCCTTTAAAAGGTGAAAGTGTGGGAGTGGCAGTGATATCGCAGCAGAGAAGCTCAGCCCTGGTGCCCCATGGGCAGCATCGGGGGGGCCGTGGCTGTGTCGGTGCACACAGCCATCCACACAAGGCACCGCTCAGAATGGAACTAATTTCAGGTTACTTGCACACTTGCAGCTTCACTGCTTATGTAGATGTGCTGTAACTACTGAATCCTGATGCTTTTCCATGTTTGATGTCCCTGGGACAGCTGCCCTGCGGTTTGGTAACTGTGGTGTGGAGTGCCAGCTGTTTCCATGGCAGCTCCATCACACCAGCCTGAGCTCATCCATTCTCATAAACTTTGATAGTGTCTCCTAGGAATGATTAACTACATGTGAAAATCCTGCTGGTGTTTTTGTATAGATTCCTTCAAAGAAAACACAGAGACAACAAGCAATTGTCTGTTGTTCAGTTGTCAAAGCTCTGTGATTATTTTCTCCACAAACTGAAGGGAGCCCAGCATTAACTTACTGATTTGCAAACTGCCAGTGGATGATTTGAATTTCTGTTACAGAAATGGAGGGAAGAAAAGCACTTTTCTGGGGATGCTGAATGGAAGTTAGTGCTCTCAGAGATGTTTGAAACCTGCATGCCCAGGAGGAGTGGTAGAGGACAGAGCACAGACTCTGACAGGCATATTTCCAGTTTCCAAAAGCAAGTTATGTCCTCAGAGAGCTGATTCAGAGATGCATCCCAAGGTTCTTGTTGGACTAGAAATTGCTTGAACTGTGAGCTGAAAAATCCAAAGATCTTCCATCTAAGATCTTTGTTTGCCATCATTAGTGTGACAAACAGCCCCAAAATGATTATTGCTTTGAATTTCTTTTGTTTGTTGGTTGCTTTTGTTGGGATTTTTTTTAATGTTTTAATGTTTTCTGTTAAGGTCAGTGCTCAGATAGAGCAGGTGGAGGGAGGTGAACCTTTCCCTCTGCACAGCATTGGTGAGGTCACACGTGGAGAACTGTGTCCAGAGCTGGGCTTCCCTGCACAGGAGAGACACGGACAGACTGGGGAGAGCCCAGCCAAGGGCCACAGTCAGGAAGGGTCTGGAGCTCCTCTGCTGTGAGGAAAGGCTGGGAGAGCTGGCACTGTCCAGCCTGGAGGAGAGGAGGCTCCAGAGTGACCTGATTGCGGTCTTTCAATACTTAAAAAGGGAACCCATAAGAAAGATGGGCACAGACTTTTTAACAGGGCCTATTGCAGTTAGACATAAGGTAATGGCTTCCCACTGCCAGAGGGTAGGGTTAGGTGGGATATTGGGAAGGAATTCTTCCCTGCAGCACTGGCCCAGGTTACCCAGAGAAGCTGTGGCTGCCTCTGGATCCCTGGAAGTGTCCCAGGCCAGGTTGGAGCACCCTGGGCTGGTGGAAGGTGTCCCTTCCCATGGTAGGGAGTGCCACTGGATGGGCTTTCAAGCGCCTTCCAATCCAAACCAGTCAGGGATTCTGTGATCCCCCACACCATCCCAGTGTGACAAACCCTTCGTGGTTCAGACTTCTGGAACAGTCACACCCCCTGGATGGAGCAGAGTGGCTCTGTCAGAGCTGCACTGTCCCATTCCCCTGTCTGGGGCTCCCCAGGTCAGCACAACAAACAACAATATGTGGAGTTTTACAGACTGAGGACAATACATCTTGTTCCTAAGAGGGGGTGTGAATTGTGGAGAACCTAAGTGCAACACAGTGATTTAGGACAAACCTGTACAAAACATGAATTACATCTGTTTACAAACAATAAAAAATAATTTCTCAAATGTACTTTGAGTGTTTTTACTGCTATCATATTATTTTCTAATTTCCAGCAATCTCTCTACAAGGGACAGAAAATACTTTATTTAGAGCTTTTGCAGCTCTGTCTTATCTTTTCCTTTCTGAAGAATTTGACCATGAATTATACATTCCAGCACAGCATGAAATATTTAACTCATGCTCTTCAATTGGAAGTTCAACTTCCCAAACAAAGAAATGAGTTTGAGCACAGAGAAAAGACGAGGTACTTAGACACAAATCCACTGGTGCTTATAGGAGCCTTCCTCTGCCCAGGGTCCAGATCAATAGGGCTGAAGCCTCAGAAGGCTTCCGGTGGTCAGTGCTGCTCTTTGTGCCATTCCCTTAATTACAGGAGTGATTTGGCTTCAGTGGATAGATTGTGCACAGATGAATTCAGGCTCGATGCTCTGAATGAATGCCTGCAGATTTATGAAGGTTAGGAGGAAAATACATACAGAAGACAAAGTGAAATAGTTATCACTCATATAGTGCAGCTCTTCCCTTGTATTGGAATTTCTCCAAGGCAGCAGGAAAGTCACAACACTGGGACAGGATGGCAAATGTTAAAAGAAGATGTGACCCTCATACCAGGACTTCTCACTGACACTGGCTGAGGCTGTGCTGGCTTCTCCTTGAGCTGTGCTGGAAGAGATCTGGTACAAATCAGACATGAATCAGATCAGGAGTTATAAGCAAGTGCATTCAATTTCATTTTAATGACTGTTCATATCATTTGATAAAAAGTAGGAGAAATTCTGACTTTGTTACCAGAGGTATGAAGGCAGTGGAAGCATCTCATGTTGACAGTCATCTCCAGCAAAAAAACTCATTCAGAAAAATAAATCTCAATAGAAAATTCAGATGAAAGACATTCTGAGCATGCTCACCCGTCGTCTGGGTGGGCTGACTTCAGATGAGCCTTTGCTGGGTGAACCTTGAGAAGAGTTCATGAGATTCCTATGGCCCCCAAGGTCTCACAGCTCTCCTTCCATGGCTCAGCTGTGGTGATACTGTGAGGAGAGAGGTTCCTGGAAGATGGAGAGGACTCCGTGATGAGCCAGAGCCCTGGGTTCTTTGGCCAGGAAAATGACATCTTGTGAATTGTTATTTACCCTTCCTCATAAAAGTAAAAAAGGGAAAAAAAAAAAGAAAAAGCAACACCTGAAAATTGTAAAATTGCGGTCTGGGTTAGTTTAGTTTCAGCTTCTTTCCCTATAACCTAAAACTTACTTTTCTTACACAGGGTATGTGAGGGATGTTTCCAAAGGCAGGGTCTGCTGAGGGATGGTCCCAGAGGCAGAGAGTGCCAAAGGATGCTCCCAGAGGCAGAGGGAGCTCTGTCATGCAGAGCTGGGGCAGGTTTTACCACTGACTGGTTTGCTTTGAGAAGTTTTGTATTAAGATGCAAAATAAAAAATCCCAAACTGAGCTAAAACTCCATGGGTGCCTCCTGCCCCCATATGTGTGCCAGCTGTGCCAGCCGGGCTCAGTGAGGACAAGAGACTCTGCTGGCTGAATAGAATGTGGGGTGGGGGTGGCCAAAGGGGTGACACCTTCCTGGGTGTGGTGGACAACTGGTAGATGCCTGAGCAGCACTGATGGCGAGGGATGCTGGGACCCCTGGGTGGAAGGATCCTCTTCCAGAGCTCAGAAGGGTTGTCTCTGTCCCACAGTGCCACCCTGTAGCTCAAAATATCCCTGCTAAAACCAAACCACAGAACAACTTCACACAATTGCATCTAAACTGCATAGAAATGCACATGAAAACCTTAATCTGATCCCTAAAATCCCTGAATCAAAATAATTTACAAGGTTTATAAAAATGGTAAACTCTGTAAAGCAGGAAGCTCCTCTGTCAAGGCTGCTCTGCATGTGAGGAAGAGGGCAGCTTATTCCCAGATCTCCCTCACCTACGGTCCTTGCAAAGCAAGTTAACGTGAGGCTTTCTGGGGAGCTTGATTTATTCCGTATCTGAGGAACAAGGGTGGATGCAGAAACAGACTGCTTAGGCATGGCTGTAAATGAAAAGATTAAACCAATGCAGAGGAAGCTCAGAAAGGCATCCAGTCATGATCAAAGGGCTTATTAGATAATTTACACTCATTCAGCACAAATGAATTCAGCCTTTTAGAGTCCTTAATAATTAACACATCACTGTTTCTGACATTAATGCATTAATTTTCTGTCTTCAATAATACATAGAAGCTACCAACATAAAGGCAGAGACTACAATCAGATGCAGAAGATGGGAAGATCTTCCCTAATTTTGTTGCTTTTTGTGTAAATCTAAAATTAAGGGTTTGAAGTGATGGAAAGATCATTTGTGGGCTTTTTTTTTTTCTCCATGATGTAGAAATATCAATGGATCAAAGGCCAATGTGGAAAATACTTACGTTGAATAAAGGTATATTAAACCTTTAATTCAACCTAATTTTTAAATGCTAATGATCAGTGTCATATTTTGGAAAGGAACAATTTCTATTCTGAAGTTCAGTTCTTTCATTGATGAAATATTATGAATTTTCTTTACTATTAGCTCTGAAAGAAATGTGAGTGTTTTGAAAACAGCATACACGGCATAAGTCCTTGGGAAAAGCCTTGTTCTTCACTAATGTTAATTGTTAAATACTAATTGAAGTCCCCTGTGGCTTCTGGGAGGGGGTGTTGTACCAGGGCTATCCATCACACAGCTCTGCATAAGGAATGCCATTCCCTCTGTGCTCAGGGGAGGTTTGAATGAGTTATTTTGATTTAAATTTGTCCCAGAGTGCTGTTCTGGTCCTGGCATCATCCCAGCACCCTGCTCACCCCAGGCATCCTGCCTGCTCCGGTTCTGAGGGTTGTTGGGTCCTGCAGGAGGGTGGGCAGAAGCAGGACCCTGGGAAGAGGAGGGTGGGCAGAAGCAGGTACCATGGAGAAACCAGTGTGTTTCTGGCATCAGCAAGAGCAGAAAAGCACTGGAGAAGCTGGATGGGTGATGGGTACTGTAAGGCTGTGCCAGGACTCTACCACTTCCCCTCACCTCTCCCATTTGTGGCTGTGCTCCCGGTGCTGCACCACACGCTGTGGATCTGCAGCCCCGTGTGCCAGCTGTGCCAGCCCGTCCGAGTCCTGCAGAGCAGCTACAGGAGGGATGGCTGTGGGAAGGGCTGGTGATGGCTCTCGAAGGCCCTCTAGACAAGGTCTGTCCGTGCCTCATTAGCTCTGCCCAGCAGCTCACGGCATTCCCTGACTCGGTGCTCCAGAAACCAGGAGAAGCACCAACTGCATCTGCACATGCCAGCCTCCCTCCATCTGCTTCTTGCACAGGGCACCCAGGACACTTCACAACACCAGCAACTTGTACACTGGGACAGTTTCCTGAACATCCCTGAACTGCTCCAGGGTGATGCCAGTTGGGTGAAACTGCTCTCCAAGAAGTGTCACTGCACTGCTCCGTCTTGCAATGC
>NW_020956101.1:35114-123203 GCF_003031625.1 Empidonax traillii
CCCATCCCATCCCATCCCATCCCATCCCATCCCATCCCATCCCATCCCATCCCAATCTCCTTTTAGCTGCTCCCTGTGTCTTTTGTTTTCTGTATCAGGTTTAACCTTCTTTTCTTGTCGTTTCCCCATGTGGCTGGTGACAGATGAGGGCAGAGAATTTCTGAGGCTGCAGCAAACCCTTTTACAACTGTTTTATTAGGGATTGTCACAGCCTTGGAACACTGTCCAGGACTACAAGAAGAGATGGATGATATATGGATTTCAGATAAGTTCAAACCTGTGGTCAAACAGGAGGAAAGACTGTGCCAGGGCATGTCAGTGCTCCCTCTTTGGTAAGCCTGTCCAAACCACCCACAGTACTTGGGAACACCAATAAGTCAGGGACAGAGTCCTCTGGCTCATTGCACTGCTCGCTTTGGAACAGGCATATGCTCTTGCTGTGGGAAAGCTGAAGTGAAAAGAAGTCTTTGAAATATTAAAACCAAACCAAAGCAACTCTCAACAACAACAATTACAAAAATCCCGAAGTCCACAAGTCGTGTTGCATCAGTTATAGTTCAGTACGAGGTTTGGTAAGTGCTGTTTGTGGTGTGGATACACTGTACTGAGTGTTGTTAGTTTGGTTGAGGTCCTGTGGCATCCTGAAGGATGCTTTTTCTCTTAATTTTCTTTCTTTTTTCAGTGACCACAGATTACTCAGTGTTTCTTGTTACACATCTGACTTCCCTTCTGAACAAGGAGTCTTGGTTGCTACTGCTCTCTGGTGATCTGGTGGCTATCTGAACAGTGCAGTGCTCCTGGTAGCTGGAGGAAAAGGAGCTGCGCCTTCCCTGAGCAGGACAGGCTGAGCTGCTTTGGGCTGCAGTCAGGGCTGTATCCAGAATGCTTCTGCTCAATGACACAGGTGGCTTAGAGTAAGAGAGAGTCTTTGGGGGAAAAAAACCAGTTTTGTTTGAGTAAGATTTTAGGACAGAAGCATTGGCTCTGTTTGTTTGTTTTTTTTTTTTTTTTTTTTTTCCAAAGTTAAGTGTGTTACTTTGTAAAGCCCAGTGTGAGGTGTGTCTTTTAGGGCTGGTTGTGGAAAGTTACCACCTTCTTTTAAAGTCTGACCCACTTACCTTTGTGCCACTCATCTCTTGGCACCCAGCCCTGGTCACTGAGACCCGTCTTGTCCCTGCATGTGGTTTGTGGGAGGGTTCTGGAAGTGTGTGTGGCACAAGTTGTGTGCTGCCACGTGTGACTGCACAGGGTCATGGGGTGTGAAGGCGGGGGGGAAAAGGGATCCCAGGGGATGAAGTGACTCATAGCTGCCCAGGATCCTGGAAGGAGCTGGTTTCACCTGTGAACTTGTCTGCACCAAGTCCTCACTCTGCCCATGAATGTGCAGGTTTCCAAAGTACCTCAGCTGTACTTGCTTCTCTTGATCCTCTCCAGCTGGGCATAAGTGTATACAAACACGTGCATCATTAACCTCAGCGTCATCACCGATGTCAGGAGCCTTGGTTCTGGCCAGGCTATCTGTGCTGGTAGCCCTTGATGAGGCCACGGCCAGGGGACAAGCTGCTGTCCTTGCTGAAGAGCTGACACTTCAAAGAGACGCTTGAACACAGCACTGAGCCCCAAGTGCCTAAAGCATGAGAATCATGCATGAGTAAGGAGCCAAAAATGCTTTTATTTTCAAACCTGACCCTTCTGAAAGTTTGTCTCTTGTCCGTGCTGCTTTCCTGCTCCGTGTGTGCTGTAAGCCCAGCAGTGTGCTGTAAAGGGGCTCTACTGAATGGTCCTGTCATTGCATAATCTATATCAGAGTTTTTGTTAACTTTGTGGAATCTTTGGAACTCTGTGGATTCATTGTCAGGTATAAATCACACACTCCCAGAAATAGGTGCTTAAGAGCATTGCTTCTGGAATTGTTTTCTGAGGTACTTGAAAATGGCTTTCACAGTCATTTGAAATGTCCCTTGCAATGGCCAGAAGCCTGAAGGTACAGAACACCTGGGACTGCAAAGTGTCACTGAAATACCATATGAATGTGTTTTCCTGAACAAGGCTTCCTGGTATGTTCCTTTCCCTTCCCTTGGCATCAGGAAGACTGAAGGAGCAAACTGTTACCTTGGCTTTTGTGACAGTTCACATAAGTCCTCAAAAGGACCAGAAAACTAAGGTTAATGAAGAAAGTGAAGCTAAAACTTCCTCAAAGTGTTTTCTGACTCAAATTCGGACCGTATTTTTTAATTTTGTACAAAAGTAGGCTTTAGGTGACTTCTTCCTCACTATCTTGAAGTATAATAAGGATGGGTTTGCATGTGGATCTGCACTCGCTTGTTGGGCTGCCTGTCAATGCACTGCTGCTCACATGGCTTGGGAGGCATCAGGAGTTTGTAAAGTTGTACAACAGGCCAATATCAGGCAGAATGGATCTCACTATTGCCTGGTGGAAATGTCAGCTTCATGAAAACTACAGCAGGAATTAAGTCAGTCCATTACATTTGTTAGACAAATTTTGTTTCATTTCCCACACATAAATTTTCTGAAGTACATAAAAATTAGTGGATTTGGAGAAAAGATACACTTGTTCTCAGTGGACCGGTGGTGTGTGTGAGCTCCCGTGCTGTGACTGAGGGCACTCTCCAGTGTGGGCTTTCAGGGGGTTGAGCATCCCTGCTTTGGTGTGGGGTTCTCCACAGGCTGCAGGGGAGTCTCTGCTCCCCTGTGGATCACCAGGGGCTGCAGGGCACAAGCTGGCCCACCCTGGGCTGCCCTACAGGCTGCATGGAAGCCTCTGTCTGGCACCTGGAGCACCTCCTACCCCTCCTCCTGCACTGACCTCGGGGCTGCAGGGCTGTTCCTCTCACATTCCTCTCTCCAGCTGCCATTGCACTGTTTTTTCCAGTTTTAACTCTCTTATCCCCTGTCCTGGGTGGGCTCAGCCCTGGCCAGTGGTGGGTCCCTATCAGAGCTGCTGGCGTTGGCTTCATCAGACATGAGGAAAACTCCTGGCAGCTTCTCTCTGAAGCCACCGCTGTCCTCCCTCCTTCCCACCCCAAAACCTTGCCATGCAAGCCCCATACAGTAATTAAAAGAATTTTATTTAAAATTACTTGGCAGTTTTATCAGTGATAATAGGATTATGAAGTTCATTTGAATTTGGGTTGAGAGGAGAACTTAAGGAATCGATTTAAACTTCTCTGTTGAATGGAGACATTGTCAAATCTTCTTAAAAACAAGTTCTCATTTGCTCTGCATTACATATTAGATAATCCAATTCGAAATTTTAAATTATATATGTTTCTAGGAATAACACGTATAGAAATGGAATAGATTTCCAGTAGTTTTAGAGTACTAGTAATAAATAGGTTGATTTGTTTTGTCAATATGATATTTGAAATTGTAAAGGTACTCTTAGTTTGAGCTCAGTGATCTGTTGTATTCACTGGGCTGGGTTTTGTAGCTACAGCACATCCTGTACCTTCCTCTCTTGCTCAGAAACTGGTTGGGTAAATCTGTGGAGTATTCTTAAATAGACACTCTGAAGTGAGTGAGTAGGGATGGAACCCTTCCAGGAGGGAATCACAGTCACATTCATTTCAGAGAGCTTTTCCTCAGTTATACGTTGTGGGGGGAAGCCTGTGGCCCTCAAACCCACACCCTGCAGTACATGTTCCAGTCTGAAGCTGGAGGACACACTCCAGGGCTTGCTTTAAATGGCACTGGGGAAGTGGAGTGTGGGGCAGAAAGGCCAATGCCAGAAGTGGGGCTTGGGCTCTGAGTAAAAAAGCCTAATTTCATTCAGTCATGCTTTTATGTTAAACCATTCAGGGAAAAGGTAAAAAATCAAATAATCTATGTCCCAAACAGGCTCCATGTGATGCTAATGGGTCCTGCACCTGTGTTTCAGCCAGAGATAACTGCAACAGGTTTGCCCAGTATGAAAAGACAAACTAGGGGCTGGATGTGCCTTTTGTGTGTTTTATTGAGCTGTCCCACACACCAGTGGAAATCTGTCAATGTCCTGAACTTGAGAAAACTGTTACAAATTGTTGATAAACCCACTGACTTGAGAGCAGCCGTTGTCTTTCACTGTTGTGTCCTCTAGAGCAAATGTTTCTGTAAACGTGTTCCAATATCCCTGTTCTGTTTATATGGGAATTGCACTTCCTCTGGTATTTTGCTTTGAATGTTTCACATCTGAGAACTCAAATGCAGCAAGAGATCTCTAACTGATGGGTTGCTCAGGCAGCACCACAGGGGCTTTTGGCATGGAAATACTTTCATTTCAGGGCATTATTTTTCCACAATACTTGTCTTTTGGAAGTCTCTTTGGAACATACAGCATCAAAATGAATTTTAGTTCCCTGACATAACAAAAGAGATGTGAAAATAAGGGAAAAAAAAATCTTCAGACTTCTAAACAATTTTTTTTTTTTTTTTAAATGGGACCTGGACGTCTTTCTTCCATTCTTTGAGAGTTGGCATCTTGCTCTTCAGTTATTCTGCTCTAAATAGGAACACAAAGTGCTTCTTAAAGGCATTGCAGCGTAGATTATCTGACTGATACCACTATGTCTATTGGAAGGCTTCACAATAATTTTTCCCTTTTTAATACTTATTCAACCCATGTCTCCACAGAAGTACAAAGACTTAATGATCATGGACATGTAAATACATTTTTCATTTGCATCCCATCATTTTAGCAACTGGAAGTATAATTGCTCAGTTAAACACTGAGACTGCGGAAAATAAATGCCACATTGGTACTTTCATACCTGCCTGTCTTTTTAAAAGGAACTGACCTTTTGGTCTCCAACATTTACAAAATGATACTTAGTTGCTACTTATTTCATTGCTTTTACTTTCTTCTCGTCTTAGGCAGAATTTGAATACCCTCTTCTAGTTTTGTTTCTGGAGGCAAAAGGTTTGAGTTCTATGGTTATAACTGTTAGACTTAATATTGCAGTAAGTGAAGGTTGTTTCAGGGGTGCTGAACACTGTTTATCCTCCCATCAGTCCCCCCGGGACAGGGCTGGGGGGCAGCAGCCTCAGTTACAGCCCCTTGCTGGAAGGAAGGGGAGCTGGAAGATCAAGGGAAGCAGGGGGATGATAAAGCCCCATTAAATATTTCTCCGGCCACTTTCTGTGCTCCCAGTGCCATTGTGGGTTGTCTGGCCTGTGGAGGTGAGGACAGCATCCCCATGGAGTTGGGAGGGTGGTTGTCCCGAAGTGGTTTTGCTGGATCCTATGGGGGAAACTCCACGAGTCCCCCTGCCCTTTCCTACCATGCTCTCCTCAGCAGACAACCCCTGAAGGCCAGAGCCCCTTTGCCTCCAGGACTTTGATTCCTTCCCAATCCCTGGCTGAAATCAATGAATGAATGCAGGAGTTGTTAGAGGCACAGACAGCAGCAGAAAAAAAGGTGAAAGGATTTGGATCTCATTTTCCATCTGTCAAGGGCCTGAAGTATAGTTCTGCCAACCCAGGGGTTGTGGTGTCCTGCCCAGCCAGCTGCTAGCACATGGTTCAGCTTCCCTGTGAGCCTCATCTGTGCTCCCCTGGTTATTGCTCATGCTGGACGGTGATGGTAAGATGCTCGTTCTGCCCCTACGACCGAGTTTCCTGGTGGGGAGGACAACCAGCCCCGGCCACTCAGTGTGAGTTGGTGACTGCTTTCGGTATTCCCACAGTATAAGTGTGGTGTCTGCTTTCTAAAGAGGACACCAGCGCTGCTCAGAGTTCTCCAGACCTCTAGAGCTCATGCCATGGGTGCTGGGTCCAGCTGCAAACAGGTACTGTCCCTGGAGCCTGGTTGGCTGTGCCACCACTGCTGGGCTGCTAACAACCGTTTGTTTGCTCTGTAAGATAAGTGACCTCTGGGAACAAAAGGATCCACTGCAAGGGCAGGGACCCCCCCTTTGTCAGCATAAACTCAGCAGCGAAGCTGTGGGATGACCCTGCACTGTCTGTTGCGATGGGAAAGTGGAAGCTGGTCTGTCCTTCCTGGCCGCCTGGTACCCCAGGCTGTGATCCCACCGCGCCGTTCGGGGGCAGGTCTGTGCTCCCTCACCTGTACCTGGCCTCGGACACAGCGAACACCAGGCCACGGGGAAGAGGTGGGGTGGCACCAAGGAACGGTGGCTGGGAGGTCTCCGGCTGCAGCACCTGAGCAGGGTCGGACACCTGAGGGACTGGGAAGCGTCAGCAGATGGCACTCGTGACATGCCACAGACGGAATTTCTGCAAGGAAATAGGAAATCTATTCACTTGTGTGCATTTTGGCTGGGTGCCGCTGACAGCATCAGCTTCGACACAGGCACGTACGGCTCGGCGGGAGGCGCAGGCAGGAGGGATGCGAGATCGGAAATTCCCGGCGCTGGCGAAGCTCCTGGCTCTGGCTGGGAAGCTTCGGGCCCCTGCCGGGGCTCTGGGGGCTGGAGAGAGGAGCCAGGTGTGTCACACATCCAGGCACGCAGCTAATTGCAAACCCCGGCGAGTTCTCAAAGAGCATCCTCGCTCACGCTGCCCACTGGGATTTACTCAGCAAGAAATTCCATCCGTGTCGAATGTCACCGGAGAGATAAGTGTTTTACTGCGAGGTCAGTTCAGCTGCTGAGCAAAGTGCTGGCTGACTTATCAGCCTACATCCGTCTTTTGCAACCCCATCCTTGTCCGTACCTGTATCCCAACCTGTGTGCTACGGACCCGTGCCCCGGCAGAGCACAACTTCAGGGCTAATTTAGCATAACACAAACACTCCGAACCTTCAATAAATCAAGTGTGAAAACCCTGTTTCAAGTTCTTTGCACCTGAGACGTGTTTTGGCCGTCTCTGCAGGCGCAGCTGGTGTAGGAGCTGTGGGGAGGGGACAGCCCTGTGGCAGTGCAGCAGTGGGGAGGTGGGTTTGTCCACACCTGGGAGCTGGCTGGGACTCTCAGAGAACGCTGAAAGGATTGGTCAATGTGGCTGGGAACTGTTGAGTACCATCTGGGAAGAATCCTGGTGAATAGGAGAGGACTCGAGAGTCCCCATCCCCAAAGGGTTCTGGCTGGACAAAGCCATGTCTCACCTGATTGAGAGCCCTGGTGTCAGCAGCAGGTTTGGCCAGTGTCCCCTCCAGCCAGGGCTTCTATGGTCCTGTGTGATATCCTGAGGAAATGAGGAGAGAACTGGTAGATCTTCATGGATTGGAACTACAGATATATGCTATCATGTATTCTGTGCTTTGATCCATATTTTCTTTTTAGAATTCATTTTGTATAATAAATAGTTTATAGAATTTGTTACAGAATAACAAATATATCAATATTAAGGATATATGATACTTCCAAAATTTATATTTTATTATGAGAACTTCTGTTCTGTTACTCCCTAAAAAAAAAACCAAGAATATTTGTATTAAATGCAGAGTCATTACTAAGTGAGTTGTTTACAAATATTTAAAACTCCTGGAAGACACTTATGTAATAACCCAGGATTTAAAACACATACATACAATTTTTTAGGTGCTGCACTCTCATAAGCCAGTTGCTGCTCTACAATGACAACAATGCTGCTCTGCCTAACTCAGCTCTGCTGAAACAAGTGTGGGACTCCTGAGAACTTTCTACAGCTAACACCCTGGAGAGATAATTGCTAATCCCCTGGAAATAGGCTTTAGCTGAAATTACAGGACTATTAGGAGGTTAGAATCCTATGTGTAAGTAGACATAGTTGTCTTGCTTTTTGTAGATTAGTGAAATGCTCTTTAAGTCAACTGTTAATACCTTATTAAAATATTTACGGTTGTTTTGCTCACGTACTTTGGAGCATTTGTGATTTTGTGTACCCAGTGTTCTTCCTCGAGGGCTCACGGAGGGCACGACACTGCAGGGCTGCTGTTGTAACCCTGAGTTACTGACATTCGAGCCTAGAAATGCCGTATGACTTGTGCAAAATTCCCATGGCAGATCAGTGGCAGAGGGGGACAGAGGGACACTCTTCTGACCCCATGGTACCTGAACCACTGCACAGAGTGCACGATAAGGGATGAAGCTCAGGCAGTTCTTTAATGAGGACCTGACAATACTACCACTGCCCAAACCAATCATCTCCCCGCCTTGCTGGACATCCACTGAGGGGTGCAGCTTGCCAGCCCTTCCAAGCTTTTTGCTGGCACTGGCAGTGCTCCTGTGTGCCCAAAAGGATCCTTGCAGCCAGAGACACTCTGTGCTCTCCACACTGTGCCTTTTCCAGCCTGAAATGCCAGCAAGAGCTGGATGAGCCTGACAAGCACTGTCTGACCTTCAATACACAGCCCCAGGGAGTGTTTCTTTGGCATCCTCAGTCTCCTGGAGAAGGCTGGCAGGGTGCTGGTGTGACAGGACAAGCCATGTAGATCAGAGTGAGTGACATTTGAATTCCAGAAAGGTCTGGAGCATACTGCAGGGTAGAACAGCTCATTCACTCTAACTTGAAGAAGGGCAGTGTCCACTGTCTCCCTGCCCATGAATACAAAGTGGTGGTTGACTCCATAATAGTGATTCCACGGCCATGCCCAGGAATGCAGCCGTTCTGCCTGCAGAAAACACCCTTCGGCATCGAGCTCCGTTTGTGTCCCTGGATTTCTCTCTCTGTTCAGTGTCATCCATTCTTTCATTTATAAATAGAACAGCCAACTTCTAAATGATGAGGATCATGTGGCTATTGCCTGTTTGGAGCCTGTGTGGATGGAGAAAACTCCCCTCCCTCCCACAGTCCCCACAACAGCCAAGCACATGCTCTGCAGGGTAGATATGGATGCCTGGCTGGAAGTCAGCTCAGGGGGCTGGACAACTGCCCTTGGCCAGGAGCCTGCCCAGCAGAGTGGGTGTCCCGTGGCCAGGGTCCTGCTGCTCATGTCCCCACCTGTGTGGCTGGGGAGCTCTACCCGCCCTGAAGCCCAGCAGCGAGACCTGCCTGCCCCAAATACTGCCCAGGGCCACGGTGGGGGAATGCAGCCCTGGTCACCTGGGACACGTCCCTATCACTGTCCTTTGTACCAAAAGGGGATTATTTCAAATTGATGTTTGCTTTTTCTTCCAATCACTGATGGGTGTATCAGTAATCAAGGTAATCAAAGGTGGTAATCAAAGGTAACCAAAACATTCATTCTCCCCTCTTTGCCTGTTCTTCTTTCCAAAAGAATCATCCAGAAATCAAATGAAATCCTTGCCTCAGTGCATTTTTTCCCCCCTGCATTTGAATGGTTTGTCTGTAAGAATTCAATTTTTGTCAGCAAGTTTCAAAGGCATCTTAAAACTCATTTCCTTGGTATGAAATAAGCATTTTAAGATCACAGATTACAGACTAAAAATGTTTTTTTGTGTAGGTCTTTTGGTATACTTCTCACAGAGGAAGGAGGATAACAACAAATATTGTAGATTCTGGTACTCCTGGACTATAATAACAGATGTGACATAGCGCAGCAGAGGTGCTGTCCCATACCTGATGCCACTAAAGGTAAACAAGGGAACAATTTACTATAATTACAATTTGAGACATATGAAACTAGAAGAGAATAAACCTGTTCACTGGCTTCTCAAGCCATGGGGAGCTGTGATTAGTACTATGAGGATACCAGAAGCAATGGGTTCAGATGCAGCCCGAGGGCTGAGCCTGGAGCTGGGGCTGTGCTGCCAAAAGGGATGTTGCAGGAGAGGTTTGGTGCTGGCAGCATGAGGAAGGGTGCTCTCCTTCTCCCGTGGTGTGATGGGTGCTGGACATGCCAGTGATGGCAGGCAGATGCCCTTCCACTCCCATGACATGTTGGGTGCTGGCAGTGTAGGTGGGAGGCCACACTCACAGCAGAGCCTGGAGGCTCCTTCCTGCTTGATCTGTACCAGGAAAGGTGGCAGTGTCAGGAATACTTTCTGCAAGAAATTTTAATGTGCATGAAATCAAGACTATTTTGAGAGTAGAAATAAGAGTCTCTCTGTGTTCATAATCACACTCTCATGAGCGCCTCTCTGCTTGTAAATATCTCCTATTTGCATGGAATTGTTTATTGTTAATAGCCTTGGTGTTTAGAAGGTACAAATAACATCTCCACTGGGGAAGAGGAAATGTCTTTCCTGACACATAACATGTCTACTTTTCTGCTTTTGAACTAAGGAGAGCTACTTTAAGAACTATTAAAGAGTCTGTAACATCTAATGGGAAATTATGGTTTGACTTGCAGTACTCCTGTCTCACTGGTCCCTTTGTCCAAAGGTTAGAAAGGGTGATGCTGCACACACCACCCAGCAGCACAGGAGAGCTGTATTTGTCTTCTGGAGGTGCACTGATACATTTTGTGTGTTCCAGCTGGGAAGCATCACTCAGCCTTGCTCAGTGAGGATTGACAGGAACTGGCACCATGGAACCAGCTATAGGCAATGGGCAAGTTTCAATAAACCAGTTTTCTGCTGTTGTCTGATGGTTTAAACTTCAGTATTAAATGAAGAAGTCATCTAGTAAATTCATTTATTAGCCCCTTCAGAATCTAATAAAGAAATATGTCAGGGATTAATTTACCTGGAAAGATAATCAAAGAGACTCTTCAACTGGAGCAGCAGCCTGGGCAGCATCCTCAAAGTTAATGGTCTATCAAGTGGGAAGCTGAGAGCCTGTGTAGAGTCCATGGCTGTCAGCATCTCTCTGCTGGTGGCGTGCAGCAGGAGGTAGCAAAGGAATATTGATTTCCTCCGGAAAACACTCCATAGCCCTGCCCAGACTCCCACAGCTTCACCACTTACCTGCCACCACTCCGCAGTTCACCAGGCTGTTGCAGGATGAACAAACGTTTCCCAAAACTGCTTGCAAAAGCTGGGCTTTGCAGCGTGTAGGTCTAAAACAGGCTGTTTGACAGCTCCCTCAGTGCCTGTGGAGAACCCTGGGTGGTCTGGAAAAACGAGCTGAACGGGCCCCGAGCCGTTATATTCTCTCCTGGCTGGAAAGGGCTGTGCACTGACATACACTGAGGAGCAAAACATCACATGCCATTAGATGAGCCCTGGTTTTGCATTTAGAGGAGGGATAAAAACGTGGCATTTTAAAATGCATAATGTGCAAGAGAAATAACACTAAAACAGTGGAGAAAAAAATGAAATGAAATAAAATATTGTACACACCAGGAACAGCAAGTGTGTAACACACAGGCTGGGTGCAGCCCATCGAGCAGCCCAGGCTGGCCCCTGAACTGGGATCCCAGTGCCTGGTGCTG
Source organism: Empidonax traillii (assembly GCF_003031625.1). Taxonomy (NCBI): domain Eukaryota; kingdom Metazoa; phylum Chordata; class Aves; order Passeriformes; family Tyrannidae; genus Empidonax; species Empidonax traillii. The sequence goes on from NW_020956101.1 coordinate 46,327, forward strand.
GCCAGCACATTGCCATGGCAGTGCTGTGTGGGAGATCCCCTGTTCCTCTGGATCTGCAGGGAATGAGGAACATGTGCCCACTGGGTACAGTCTGGCCATGGGTCTATAGAGGAGGTTTTATCTTGTCCTTCTGTCCGCCCTGTGTGCTCCTACCCTTGAGATGAGGAAAGTGTTTGTCTAGTGGCACTGTGGCATTTGCTCAGCTTCTTGTTGGAAGTATTGTTTATGATGGAACCTTTTGCCAGGAGTGTTTCTAGAAATAAACTGCCACTCCTTTTTTCTCCATGTTAAAATCCAGATTTACACATTCTTTCTCCCTAGAGATAGTTTCCTCTCCATAGAGAAAAATAATCACCAGTGGTTTTTAGTGATTTTATTTTATCAGTTTATGTTTCCATACCTGTAGTACAACAGAGAAGAATTGATGGGCAGTTTTTCATTGGTGAACTGTGCCAGCACTGCTACTGCAATCCACAGCACAATGACCACAGGGTAGGAGTGTGGCAGCCACTGATTGTTGGTCAGACAGTGTGGGGCCAGCTTTTCCCTCTGGAGTTGGAGTCAACTTTTCCTTCTGGAGTTATATTTCCCCGTGGACTGTATTTCACCTTTCCTGAATGGTGAAATATTTTCAGGTGATATTTTACCTGAAAGGTGAAATACTTACAGCAATGCCAGCACTGCAGAAATCAGCAGAGTTAAAGCCAATGAGAAACAGCTGTTTCTGACTCTTTTCCTAATTCTGAGTTTCACCTGGTCCAGTAAAGTGTGCTGTAGGATTGGGAGGGTTATGAATTTCCTACACTGCCCACTGCGCTTTGATTACTGCTAAAACTACTGACTCCATCTCCCAGTACTTGATACTTTTGTTCCCTCTTTTGTGTACTTCCACCTCAGCTGAAACTCATCAGCTTGCGTGAACAATTGGGAACAGACTCCTGAGCTCTGGAGTCTGAGGAGTCTTGGGCAGCCACCTCTCAGAAACTGCAATGATCAAAGATGTACAAGTCCTTTCCACTCAGTGAAATCCAGTGGACATTGCCTAAAATCCTATAAAACCTCTGAGGTGGAAAATGCAACTTCTGTGGCCTCTTTTCCCCCTGTCATACACAGATCAGAATCGACACACCAGGTCTGGCTTTGCCAGTTCAGGTTTGCCTCTGTCAGACTCAGCTGCCCTGACTTGTTGACGTTCCTGCATGGCACGAATCCCATCTGCTCTTTGAGTCTCCATTTCTGATCACTGTAGTAAAAATGGTTAAGTTCTGGGTATTATCTTCAAATAAGAAAGCAAAATTTTCTTGTTTAAACAACAACAAAAACACCCCCTCCCCCCCAAACAACAGACATCCCTTTCCTCCCCCAAAAATAAACCAAAACAAACCTCAAAGAAAATCCCTGGTGGAAAAATCCCCATTTTTTCACTCTCTGTAATGTACTTTCTCCCATGAGGATTAAAAGGTTTCAATGTCCTCTGTTCACTTGTTTTTCTCAAGGTCACAAACCATTTTGCACATGGAGGAAGGAAAGTACGCCTTGTTTTCTAAACCTACACTCTGCTCCTGCCTTTCTGAGAAATCTCAGGCAAGCTGTGTATGTTGGAAACAACAGCAGATTTCCAGGAATGTTCCAGCAAGCAAAGACTGTCACACCAAAGCTGAGCCTGCAGGCTGGAGCTGAAGGCAGGCAGGGAGGTACCTGCAGAGGGAGAAGGGAGGTACCTGCTGCCCCTTGGATGCTCTCCTGTGGTTCCCACGGTAGGATGAGCTCAGGTTTAGGATATCCACTGGTGAGAAGGGACCTTTGTAGATGTTTTTATCTGAATTGATGGTGTAGTTGTGCTATTTGCTATTTTTCCAGTTGGAAACAGTGCCCAGTCCTATTTTCAGCTGCCCTGTGGGTTTGTGAGGGCTGGGGAAGCCGAGCCCTTCAGGAAAGTCTGTACTGGACTCTGCTGTGCGGGCATCAGGAACCAGGCTCTGCTGCCTCTGCTCCAGCAGCTGCTGAGCTGCAGCTGGGAGGGTGAGACAGCCCTGTTCCCCTGCTCCAGGGGCTGCTCTGGATCTAGCCCTGGAAATGTCAGTGCTGCTCCAGCCCCAGCTGCAGTCATGGGCTGGCACTGCCCATTGCCCCATGGGCTGGCACTGCCCATTGCCCCATGCTCTTACACTCTCCCCCAGTTCATCATCACTTCCACTTGATTCTTCTCTTTCTATGTTAACTAACCAGGATGTCTCATTTTCACCCTAGAGTATTACTCCTTTGAGGCCAAACATCACACCCACCTGCCCTCACAGGCGTCTTTCTAGGTAGCTTCCCCCTGGGTCTTCCCTACTCAGGTATTCCCTGCTGCTGCTGCTCTTGGGCTCTCCATACCCCACCAAGAGGGTAGTGAAGACCCTCCAGACTGGATCTGATCTCTCCAGAAGAAAGAACCTCTTCAAGCTTCTGCCACATAAAGCACAATGTTAAAACATTTTGGAATTGCACAGTAGCTCAATCTAACAACAATCTTTTCCCCTAAAGATAGATGTTGTCATTAATCAGAGGTTCGCCTGCTTTGCTTCAATAAGCCAAGCTCATTCCAAGAACAAAAGGGCTGCCACTGCTATAGCCCAGCTTTTCAATTTCAAACCATCTGCAGCTTACAGAATAAATTAAATATTCAGCATACACAAATAGTGTACAGAATGATATGATACAGACCATTTCACTTTCCTTCATCCTTTTCTAACTTACTGGCTCTTAAGTAATGGATAGTCCTACATCGAAAGCTCCATTCAAATAAGATAAACAAACACTTAAAGCACACATTACATATGGCATTCTCAGCCATCTGTATAGGTTATTCTCTAAAGAATAGAGAGGGAGATTCTTAAACTCTTTGTTGAGACCAGAGCACGAAGCAGTGGTGGGGTGAGATGTTTGACCACTTGGCAGGGGTCTGTGAAGGAGCATCTGTATTTGATGACAAAAGTCAGGACACTCTGTGGTGACAGGACTTTCCAACCCCCTGTAATCTTTCATCCCTTTTCTGCTTGTTTTCCCTGTCTATTCAGCCATCCTGCAGACTGGTAGGCGGTTTCTTCTACATCACAGCTTTCGGTATCTTCTGCAGCTCTGCTTCCTGCTTGCTCTATCTCCAAACAGGTCTGTTGGAGGACCCTTTTCCTCTCCTCATGAACTTTTTGGAGTGCAGTGTCCCCAGTCCAGCCCTTTCTTCTCTGCCCTCAGCCCTGTGAAATGACTTCTGTAATCACTGCCCTGGCACCCGTGTCTCTGTCACATGAAGCATAAGCTGCCTGTCACCATGCTGAGGGCTCCTGGCACCCAGTCCCCACTCTGCCTGTCACTGCCTTGCTAGTGAGAGCCAAGCTCCCATCCCGGATGGCTTGGGAGAGCAGTCAGCACCACGCTGACAGCCTTTCCAGCAAACTCCCTTGAGATTCTCTTGTACCCTCTCAGCCTGGGACGTGTGTTCAGGAGCACTCTGAGAGGCATCTTCATTATCTGTCTCTGTATCTGCCTGAGCACATTTTTTTGCCTCACAGTGTCACAGAATCATAAATAGTTTGGGTTGGAAGCTCCCAACCCAACAGTTTGGGTTGGAGCTGGAGTCCCCTTCCTCCCTGGCACAGGACAGTCCCCAGAGGCACAGCCCTGCCACCGTGGCTGAGCTGTTTCTGCCTCCCTGAGTGTCCCAAAGGTGTTCATTGCCATCTGCCCTTGGCATCAGCCTCCAGCTGCTATCCAGGTGCAAATGAGTCAGCAAAGGCTTCCTAGGAACTGCCCTTCTTTGTTCTTAATGCAGCTGAATTGTGCTTTTGGTTATGTTTTAGTGTTTGAATTTGCAATGGAACACTGTAAAACTGTCTGAAATGGAGGAAATTTTTATTTAGAGGATGGAATATTTGGAATATTTTCCTTTATTTTATCTTTGTTCTACTTAGTACCTGGTTGAATGGCAGCTTTACTTGACTCCTCTGATGCCTTGAAACATGACATACGTGTTGTGGAGTGCTTTTCTTGAAACTATTGTCCTACACAGCAAGTACTGCACACATTAGTTACATAGCAGTTCTCAGAGACTTCTGGTTTACAGTGTGCTGCTATCTTCTCTCAAGATACCACAAGTGATTTTTTTAAAATGGAACCAATATTGATGAGGAGTAGTTTGTCCCCAGCACTCTCCTACTTGTACCACTTGTTTTCATGCCAAGGAGGTCTGACTGTGTCCGAGACAAGCCATCAGAACTCTTCTGTTGTGTTTCTTCTACCCAAAGTATGAGTCCTCCTATGCCACTCCAGAATTTCAGGTGCCTGCACCTGAAGGTGTCTGCTCTTGGCAGAAGGGCACAATCATTGCTGTGTTCATGCCTGCCTACACTCCCTTCCATGCCTGTCAGGCATCTTCCCTGACCCTATCTTTGACTCAGCTGCTGTTCTCAGAAGTTAAAGATTAATTTCTGGCCACTTCCTGCCTTTTTACTTTCTGATGTTCCAGTTCCCATTGCTCAATTCCCACTCACTCGATTTCTTCTACCTCTCTGTAAAAGTAGCCAGCGTTTCCCTGTTCTTTCCCTTTTTTTCCCTAGTACTAATTTCATTTTTATGAAGCTGCAGAGCTGTGCAGAGCAGCCCAGGAAAAGATGGCACAGTGAGCTCATTTTTGGAAGACTGGCGTAAGCTTTGCAGCAGGTTGTGCCAAAGGTCTTATTGCATCACATTCATCTCTGCAATTCTGGGGATACTTTTGTTTTGCAGGTGTAGAGAGGCATTTCCAAACCCAGATGAGAGTCCTAATGATGAAGCAATGATTGCTCTTGGCATGCTGCTTGAGGTTTGGAGGCAAGCTTTGGTCTGAGCTGCTGTGGTGCCAGCTCCAGTCAGTGTCTCAGCAACCTGTCCACTGCAGAGCAAGACAGGAGATGGAGCTCCTCCAGCCCTTGTCAGTGTTTTTGGGAGAGCTGCCTCACTGCAGCGTCTGCCACCGCAGTGGAAGGTGCTGGTACAGCAGCTGCTGCTGCCACTTGCTTCCTCAGAGCAGAGTACAGGGACTTTTACCCCAGGCCAGGACTCTGCCTGCAGCCCAGCGTGGAGCCAGAACAGAGCTCTGCCCATGTCAGCCCCACGCTGCTCAGATCCTGTTTGCAGATGGAGACCCTTGGGTAGGAGTCACGGGCAGAGCAGAGAGCACGGATGGGTCCCAAGGTCCCAGGCAGGGTGGAAGCCACAGGGACTCCAAGACTACAGACAGGGACAGCTCAAGCCTCCAGAAACACTCTGTCAGGCTGGTGTAGAGCTGGAGAGGTAGGAGGGAGAGGAGGTGATGTTCAGCCCCTTTTCTCTCCTTTCCAGGCTTTGCAATGTCATGGTTTGACCTGAGCCATGACATGCAATGATGTACAGCACCTGCTGTACCTGTGATGGTCCCATAAGCCAGCTGTGTACAGCTCCCCTCTGTCCAAGTCCTCTACAGACTTGTCTACAATTTGGGAAATATGATATGGGCTTCAGTTCCCTCAGGGACCTTGGAGCAGAGGTCTCAGTGTGAGACCCTTTTGGGTGCCACCCCAGAACCTTACCAACAGGAATCCCACACAACCAGCCAAACAAAACAGTATATCCTGACGTGAGATCAGAGAGATGCTGCGATAAAAGGAGAGGGAAGACAAGGCCATTGTAACCATTGTATTTTTAGGATGAAGCTGCCTTTTCCCTCAGTGAGAGAATTTCCTTGTGTGCATGTGTGGACTTGTGAAACTCCAGTCCTTGGGTCCAAAATGTGACTAAATAAGGTCAAGTGCTAAGAGTGCTTCATATCATGGAATCCTGGGGCTGCTGGGAACAGCTGTCATGTGTGGTGTAATTAAAGGAAATGTGTTGCCTGGAGTATTAATTAATAGACAAATAATTAGCAGTGTCACTACACACCTGAGCTCCTCAGACACACTGTCGAAGTGCAGGGACCAGCCACTTCACTTCCCAGCAGCTGGGCACATCAGGGCATTACAGTGCTCCCTCACTTCCCAGGTTTCATTAATGCAAGTTTAGTGGAGAAACCTCATTTGCAGAGATGCCAGTCATCTAAAGCATCCTCTGCTTTTACTGTGTGCAAATTAATTTAAAAACAGACACATAGAGAGGGGATGCAGGAAGAAAAGAAGAACTATCATGTTATTTAAGATCTACCCAGCCAGTTTTGTCTGTGTGTCTGTTTTCCCACCTTTGTGTCAGGCAGCGGGACTGCCTGCCCAGGGTCTAGCACCCACCTCAGCTCTGGCCCAGTTGGGCTGTGACTCCCCAAAACATGCAGCCTGAAATGCCAGGCAGGGTGAAACTGCAAATTTTTGAAGAGCACTGAGTTGGCACGTTCTTGCTGGTATTATTACTCCAGTTGTCATTCCTGAATGGCACTGATCAGTTTTCACAGCTCATCAGGGTTTCTGTACAACCCAGACTGCTTCCTGTATGTCCATCATTTTAATGTTCAACTTCACTGGATTTCACCTGGTGCTCTTGATCAGAGGGGAGCAATTCTCTGTCTGATCGTGTTTGCTGTGCTTGTGTCTTCCATGATTCCCCAGAAGGCTGCTGTGGCCATCGGTAATTTCTGCCCACCTGAACACACATTGTGTCCTTTCACTCTGCCAGGATGGGACTCACTGTGTCTGAGCTGGGCAGGAGCAGAAGGGACACACAGTGACAGCCCAGTGCCCACCAGAAGGGCTGGGCATGTGCCTACTGCTGCTGAGGGTTTTGGACCAGGGGTCAGGATGCACAGAAACTTGAGGCTGGAGTTGAGCTCTTGCCAGCTTTTGGTGGCTGCAGCATTACCGTCAGTGGGTGGAAAAACCACAGAGAAACTCTTCACTACTCTGGCTAGGTGCAAATAAACTTTAGTGCAGAATTTTATTGAGATTTGGCCCAACCAGGACAGCCATTTTTCAGTGATCTGCATGGAGCTGAGAGGGAAGACAAGACAATGTCTGGCTGTCTAACATGGAGATGTCTGCAATGAGTGGTCCCGAAGCCAATTGTACCATGGAGGCCAGAGGCACTGAGAGCTGACAGAATAAGCACTGCTATTTATTGTAATAGTTTTATGCCTCCAGAAATGCTCACTGTCCTATAGAGTCCTTGAGAACTGCTGTTACTTGTGTCAGAGACACCCAGCCTGACCCAGCTGTCAGCAAACCTGAGAGGGACACATCAGGGGAGGATGGAGGGAGCTGCTGTGCTGTGCAGGTGGAAACTGGGGCACTGTCTGGACATGACATGTTCCTGTTAATCACTTACACAAATTAACTGTGACAGTCAGGGAGAAACTCTCCAATTTTAGACAGCAAAGCTTTAGGGAATTTACCGCTCTTCAGAAAGAAGTGATGGATTTTCAGCTAGAAGTAAACATGAACTGCATCAAAACTTTGTCAAGCAGAGCAGGGAGCATTGTGTGGTACAAGGCAGGTTTGAATCCTTACCCTTGCATGGGAATCTTAGAATCACAGGATGGTTTGTGTTGGAAGGGGTCTTTAAGGGTCGTCTAGTCTGATGCCCTGCCATGAATTCACCAGACCAGGATGCTCCAAGCCCCATCCAAGATAAGACTGAATGTTCCCAGGAATGGGGCATACACCATTCTCTGTGCCAGTGTTAAGAAGAACTCATACATATTTTCTGCTCAAAACTTTTCCACTCTTCCTTTTCCTCGTGCCAGCATTACAGGACCACACCATTTAACAGGACAGGATTAATAAAGACTCAACTAACACCCCCAAAGCTGCCCACTGAGCCCAGATGGATGCTAGGACTGGCAGTATGTGCAGTGGTACCCATGGATGGATCCCCTGGCAGAGCTGGAAAGAGCTGTGCTAAGGGGATGATGGGGCAAGCCCTGGGGGGCAGGAGAAGCTCCTGTAGTCTGGAGACAGGTGACACTTCACCCTCCTGGTGCTTGTGCCAGAGGATGAGTTAAAATCTGCAACAGCAGTGTGGGTACAAGCCTCAGGCTCTGTCTCTGTCAGGGGTTTGGCAGCTCAGCAAGGGGAGCGAGCACAGACGACAGCAGGAGACCCAGCCTTGCTTCACAGCACCTTAGAGTGGCTTCCACAGCCTCAGGAATTTCAGGGATTTAGATTTCTCTTGTAGTCATGTGGCAGATGGTCTCTCTGTCCCATAACATGCAGCTTTCTTCCCAGATTTGTGACCATTTATTCAAATCCAGTTGTCTGCAGCTCCCTTTAACCCCTCAGTGCTGAGAGCCCCTTGGCTGGGCAGAGCCACTGGACAGGGCTCACCCTGGGCCCAGCAGGCACTGGGGGTGCTCCTGCCTCTCAGAACATCAAACAATTTAGTTTGTTTCTGTACTTTGGGAGAGAAAAACGTCCTTGCTGAAGGGCATTGGCAGGACTGATTTCAATTTTCCGGTCACTCATTCTTTGTTTTGGATTCTCTGCTTCCACTCTTTGTCTTGCTTATATGATACTTTCTCTTTTTTTCTGCAGCACTTGTGAGAGGAAAATTCTTTGCAAGTTGGTGCTGTCCTCTGCAGATGTGTCAATGTACATCCTTTAACAGCTGCAACATCTGCCTGTGTCATCCAGGAACCTTTTGACCCGGCTCAAGCTGCTGATAATCCTAATTCTGATCTTGATGTAATGATGATGATAATAACAAATGATGAGGAGCTGCTTTTTAATTAAAGCTTTTGATGTTGTTGAGGTTCTGTTGCTGTTGTTTGGTTTTGCTATTCTATAGAAAATAGTCAACAAATGTAATAAAAACAACAATAAAACAGTGATAAGTAAAATGAAAAAGGAATGTAGTTGTTCCTGCTTGGTTGTTAAAAGATGTCAAAGTAAAGAAACAATTCAAAAGTGAAACAAAATGCATACTGGAAAACTTGTGTGTGTTCTGTAATAGGGTTGTGGAGTTTGGGGGAACCCTGTCTGTCAGGCACGGTTGGCTGTGGGTGCAGCTGGTGTGTGATTATAAAACATTTGTAATAAATCTGGAAGCTTTAATATGAGTTTCCTTCATCCAGCCTTCGCACAAGGCTCAATAACTTACACCAGCCCAGTCTGTCTAAAGTGGCTGCAATAGTGTCTTTTGTAAATTGTTCATATAAAAAACTTTAAACAATTTCTTCAAACTTCTTCACTCTCCCAGCCAGGCCCCCCCAGTACTCCCATGGCTGGGGCAAAGGCACAGAGGCTGGAGACAAGAACAGCAAAGAGTTTTGTATTGAAGGGCAGAAAGAAGGCAAGAAATAAAACTGAACTTTCCAAACACTATCTTGTTTTACTAATTTTAGCTGATTTACTACTTGAAATTTCCCACAAATCTTGGGTAAACTTTTGCTTTCAGCAGTTTTCTCAGTCATCACCTGCATATATTTCTCAACTGGCTGTGCCATGTATGGGCCAGGTGGAAAGCAGAAATTCAAGAAAAAGCTGAAGAATATGGGAAAAAAATTGCAGATTAAACATCCCCAAAGGTATTAAAAGTGTCGTGGTTTTTACTTAATGAATATTTTGGTGGCACTGAAGACAGGAAGAGGATTGATTTTTCCAAAGCAAAGTGATGATGGGTGCTCCGTGCTCTTGACTGTCCCTGTTCTCATGCAGGGTGGGTGCAGCGCTCGTGGAGAGTCTGCAGTGGCTGTAGGGCTCAGCTCTCCGCTTCTTGGGACCAGGAGGGTCAGGGAAGAGCTGATGGAGGGCTCGGGGCAGAGGGTAATTAAATAACAATAACAATGTTCTTTCTGTTTATACATAATTCCTTAGGGTAAGTGTCTCCTCCCTCAGGTGCCATGACTGATTCATAGCGTGGTCCCTCTGGGTTGTGACATTATATTTGGCATGTCAGTACTTTTCTGGGATTTGTTTCATCTCTTTGTGTCTCTGAGCTCTGTAGTCCTGAGCCGAAGCTATCCATATGACTGATTTTTGGGAAACAGAGCCAGGCTGTGCGACAGAAAAAAGAGCGACCAGGGAGGCACAAGGAGAAACGAAGGACCCAGAGCTCAGGGTGGGCAGAGGTGGCCAGTGCTCCCCTGATGCCCAGGGCCAGGGGACAACCATCAGGTGCTGGGCTGCATGCCTTCCATTCTCCCTCAAAATGTGCAGAGCAATCTGGGGGAAAAGGAGCGAGGTTTGGCCATTGCGAGCAGCAGTTAATCTCTCCCTGCTGCCTTGTGAATAATGGGCACAAATTATGGTCTGGCAAGGAAAGTATGAAATGAAGCTCTTCTTGTTAAATGATTATCGGAGCCATTGTGAAAGAAAATCCTTCCTCGTTTCACACTCCTGATAAGAATTTCATCAGTGGTAAGCAGCTTTCCGCAGCCTTTCTCACCAGCTCCTTTCCTGCTTTATCCATTTGCATCAAGGCTTTATGAACTGCCCTTTCACTTGTATTCCTGCCTTCTCCAATGGCTTTTGGCCAAGCTGGTTAATCGTTTCTGTTAAATTCCTTTTAGTCTGAACAATCCGAGCTCCCTTGAATGTCTTCTTGTGTTTTATTCAGACACCAGTTCCCCCTGGTGCAAGATGACTGATGACAGTAGCTGTGGGCAGGCCCCATGCTGAGGAACAAGCCATTTGAAAATAATATGCTCTTTAACCACTGGAATTATTAATAGCAGCTTTGCTTTCCTGTTTCAGAGCATTTAACACTCGAGGATTTAGAGATTTAGCCAATCAAGAGAATTAAGCTTTTAGCTCACAACAGGCTCCCAGATTGACTGGCTGGGAAGGGGAGATGGGTTCGTTTTCTTCTCAAGATGCCACAGTTTGGTATGTTGGTAGAAGCTGAATTGCTGATACTGTTGCTGATGATGTGCAGTAGCCTGACTGCTCAGAGTCACTGCCCTGGCAGGTCCTGCTGCTGACCCTGGGAAGGGGTTAAAGGTTCAGTGGCCTGAGACTCGTGGCCTGCCTCTGGCTCAGCCTCACCGCTCCTTTCTGGGAAGTGATTTTTTGGCACAGCAAATCCAGTGAACCTTCGGTCCTGGGATGCTCGCTCTTGTCATTTCCCAGCTGGTTCCTGACTGCACTCCACAGGGAGAAGGGTTGGGATTGCTTCACCTTCAGCCCAAACACAGCTGTGCATCAGCTGGGAAAGTCTGTGACTTATCTTTGCTCATTTCTGCCACTTTATATAATGCACAAAATGGGCACAAATGCTGGAGATGTTAATGAGCACCTAAATTCTGTGCTACTTCTGTGCTGGATAAACATGGAGCAATTGCATACGGAAAGTGAGAGCAACATCAATGTCACCAAACCTTGGGGCTTACAACACTGATCTATGCATAAGCAAACACTCTTCATAAAGGCTTAGAGGAAATACTGGTGATGTGCACACAACACATCGTCATCATGAGAACAAAATGGTACAACAGTCCATTCATCAGAATCTATTGCTTTTTGTAGCCCAAATGGTATGTGGAGATCCTCAGCCAAAACAATAAACCACATCAATCAGTGCTCTTTGTGACTCCTTTGTCACCTTTTCATTCCAAATGTAAAAATGGATGAAAAGGCAAAGTTTGAGCTGCAGTGCCCCTAGCAGCACTCACTGTCCAGTGAAGAGTGGTTCAGGAAAATACACTGCCTTTTGCCTCAGCTTTTGCTCTGTCCTAGCCCAGCTCTCACCCACCTGTGGCAGAGCCCAGCATCCCTCCTGTCACAGCCCCAGGTCCCCAGGTCTACACCCTTCCCTCTGCCCCTTCTCTGTCCCTGTGTTCCACATGACAGGCTGAGTAGAAACACTCACTCTTTTATCCAGTAACTCACTCAAGAAACACAGCTCTGTGTGGAGAAGCCAACCAACACTCCTTTTAATTTTTTATGTCAGCTCTGGGATGTGAGGATGTTCACTCACCTGCAGCACTCATGCACGTTCCCACCTGACAGTGCTCAGCCTGTCTCCCAAACGGAGGGTCGTGTGGAGTGATGGAAGCATGAAATGCACACACCTGAAAACAGGGAAGAGGCTGGTGTAAGGAACTGGATGATCTGCCTTACCTGCTTACAGCAGGTACAGCTGTGACTCTGAGCAGGGAAAATCCACACACAAGGTGATTTTACTCGTTGCTGTCCAACATAATTTGAGGTTGGAAAGTCCCTGGGAAGGGAGCCACTTCAAAAGATATCCTGTGCCAAATTATAGTGCTCTCCAGAACTGGAGCTGCTGTACAGCGTGTGCTGTGCAGGACACGCGGCTGCTGACACAGGCACAGGGCCCTGGAGCTGCCCCTCGCTGGGGCCACACTGGGCACATGCCAGGCACACGCCAGGCACACGCCAGGCACATACCACACACACACCAGGCACACGCCAGGCACACGCCAGGCACACGCCAGGCACATGTCAGAACACATGGCCCGTGGCTGGCACAGCCTCTGCCCCTGCGTGCTGCTGGCTGGTGCCCTTGGCTTTACTCATAGTGATGATCAGACCAGGACCAGAAAACGAAACGGTTGGGAAGAAATTCTCCCCGGGTCACTGCAGTCTTGATGCTTTTGTTATTTTAGTCTCATTCCTGTTCTACAGAAGTGCTGGATTGAAACCACACCTGACTCAACTCTCTGTGGAAGCTGGTTTCTGCCTTTCTCGACTGAAGCTGTCATTCCTTTGCTCTGCTTTTGCCCTATGAGTGACTTTAATCCATCTGTTCACACCAGCACTGGACTCCCCATGCTACTCTCCCTATATCTTCATGGCTATCCCTGAGTACTCCCCTCCTTGCTGGCTCTCTGGGAGGACCTGTCACAGTTGCAGGAGCCTCAGGAACCTCTTCTGGTGCCGGGGTGCCCAGCGTGGGCCGTGCCAGGGGTCTGGCTCTGCTGGCTGGGAACACCTCTCGAGCAGTGGTAGGGCCTGTCCCCTGCCCACAGTGCTCTGGGCACCTGGGAGGAGGGGGCAACCTGGGTGATGGCTGGTTTAAAGCAGATGGAAGATTTCTGCTGTGGTGCAGATTTCAATTAATGCAGTATATTAATCTTGTAAATCCTATTAAGTAACGTTAAACAACCAGACCTAATTCCATGCCTAAATTCTATATTAAGGTTGACTACATATATTTAACTCGATGACTATTTACCGTGACTATTTAACTTACAGATAACATGAACAGGTGTGGGGTGAGGCTTGGTACATGCTGCTCTTATTTTCCATTATTGAGCTCTCATAAGAAACAGGTCAAGCTCTAGGATCTGTTATGTATCCAGTTTGGTTTGGATACTTGAGATGGCAAGGGACACAAAGGGAAAATAATTCAAGTAATAAGGGAACAGTAAAAAAACCATGAAGCAATAAGCACTGCAGTGGGGGAAGGCTTTACAATAAACTGTTCAAAGGGATGTGAAAGGAAATGAAATATTGCTGTCAGTGGAGCAGAAATCGTTTTACAAGTCAATTTCTTTAACTGTACAAACTGCTAAACGGAGGGTTGTGTTTAGCAGTCTGAAACAAGTTGCAAATTCTTGAAAGAAACAGGTTTGCTGAGGCTCTGACACACACTAAATAGCTGACAGGGCTGCCTGATGTGTCGATGTATTTGCAAAGCGGATCCTGTGTCATTCGGTAATTAATTTCATCGCAAGTGTGATATGTGCATACTCAACACATCATGAGGTAATGGGCAGATGTAGATTGCTCATAGCACTATCATTAATTTCACCACTGTTGACAATCAGCTCATGGAAATAAGTTGCCAAATCCCAGCAGGACCCTGAGATACTGAATTTGAACCCTTCCCACGAGAGATGAAGTGCTGCACTTCTGGAAAGTGGAAATCAAAGCTTTTATGAATTGAACAGCCTCATTCACTCTGCAGCTAATTACACCTGGTTTGGTTCTGCTCTGTGTTAGCAATATCATTTTAAAACTTTAATTAAAAAAGGAAAAAAACTTTATTGATCAGTAGCAGTCAGTACTCGGGAGTGGCTATCTGCCTCACCTGAAGTCAGCACTTGGTGACTTGTTTCACACAGAGTTTTGTTCTGTGCTGTGCTGGCTGTTGGTTACACATAGGAGATGGTATTTTGCAGGGCTGGTTTACCATGATATCTGTCAATACCTGCAGATGGAGGAGGGACCAAGCGTTCCACAGTGTGCACATCCCACAGCAGCTGTCCCTTACATCGGCTGAGCATCCCTTCCTCTCAGAGCAAAGCCTGGGAAGGTTTCCCAGAGGACAGTGGTCCAAGGTGATCAGCTCGGAGGTTGTCCACTCCAGAAGAGCCAGCGTGTGAGAAGGGCTAACATAGCAGCTTTCTGATGTTTACAAATAACTCAGAAATGAAGTACACAAGTGCTGAACAAGTTTGTGCACTCACAACTGAACACTTGGAGCAGCTTGAACTTAGACCAGTGCACACTGAGACTGGATATACTGACGTGTGTGGAAGTGGGGCTGAAAGGGAATTGATGGCCTATGTCTGGAAACTGTTTCTGGAGCTGCAGACACCAGATTTAACAGGAATTAGTGCCCTCAGAGCTAAGATTCAGCAAGGTCTACAATTGCAGTGGGATTGAGCTGTGCTCAGCCCTGATGCACGACAGATGCTCACTGAGCGTGGGGCAGAGGGGTAGGGGTGGGTGTGAGGATGAAGCCAGTTCGTGGTGGGGGATCTGGAACAGCACCTGGACCCACGCCACTGCTGATGAGAGGTTGTGATCCCCCGGGACCTGCTGCCGCTAGGAGCTCTCCATGGTGCTTCTCTGCTGGGCTCTTACCTTCCCCTCAGGGGTCAGGGCTCTGCCACCTTCTCTTTCTTACCATCCCCTGACATAAAGAGCTGTCTTAGACTCAGACCAGCAGGGTGTCAGTGCCTTGCACTGATTATCAAACCCTGCATCTCTTAATCAGAAGATTCTGATAAATAATCAGGAAGCCCTGAATAGAAAAAGCCAAACACCTCTTTGCTGCCTCTCGTTGTTGAATCTGAGTGTCCCCTGTGTTCAGTGTCCCCAGTTACCCAGGACACTGACCTGGTCTGCATGGTGGGGACCGCGTGTCCAGCAACATGGAGGGAGGATGCTTTCCATGAGGGTGCTCTCCATGAAGAAGTTTTCCCTGAGGATGCCCTCCATGAGGAAGCTCTCTGTGAGGAAGCTCTGACAGCTCTCCTGATTTACCTCTCAGTTTGCCTCAGGCAGGACAAAGCAGAGCAAATAGATTCTCTGCACAGTAATCGTGAACTGCTATCAACAGACTTGATTCTCACTGACCTGGAAATACTGCTGATCCTGCCCAGGGAAGAAATTCTTATTCCACACTCCCTAAACAAGCCTTTTTTTCTATGGAGACTGTTCAGTGGAACAGTGATTCGTTGTCAGAAGCCCTTTTCTAAGCAAACCCACATAGAGACATTCCTCCTGGTTTGCAGTGTGGTGTGACTGATCCCCCTGGGGACTCTCGTCCTTCAGGAAACAGAATTGCAGTGAGTGATGGCATTAAGTGTCATTACACTGGTATGAACAGAGAGCTCTGCAGGCTTCCGTGGAGAGGGATTTCTGATCAGAAACGAGACTGTTGAGGAAGGTTCTCATTTTGAAGGGCTTTTATCCAGTTACCCCAGGCTCACAGTTTCTTTGATGACTAAAATAGAATTGAAGGAAGAGCTACTGTCAGTAAGACTGATGCTAAAGTATTCCCAAGATTGAGAAATATCTTATTAGTTTAAAGGAAAAAAACTCAGGCAGAACTGGGGAGATGAGCAGTAATTCCTTTGGTTGAGTTTAAACTTGTGCTGAGGCTCCTTCTGCCTGAAACTGTGAATTAACAGTTCAGGTTTGGTTCTGGCAATCGTGTTTTTCAAATGGTCATAATTGTTCAGATCATGCATAGGGCAGGTTCAGCTCAGCTCCCTAAGAAGCCTTTTGTATAAACCATGCGTGGAGGAAACACTGAAGGTTTCTTTTTCCCGGTAGAACACCCTGCACAGAGCAGCTCCAAAGCATCTGCAGCCATGAGCTCCCACACACTATCCCAGCGGCCACAGAATGGGCACAAGGACAGGTACCAGCCTGACCCTGCATGTTGGAATTGGGAAGGATCCACTGAATGTTTCCTCCAGAGACCAAGGACCATTGTTCCTGTGCAGACCCATTTATTCCTGAATTACTGTGCCCAGGAAGTGACCCACTCTTCATTCTAAGGCATGAGAAATGCATTTTCTTCTCAGTGCTGTGCAAAATTTCAGCTTCACCTTTTCCCATTCACCTCATGTAAAGCTGGTATCAGCTGCTGTCTGCCAGTGCTATTTTAACGTGCTTAAGTTTCTTCCTTGGTACATTGAATCTCAGTGTCACTCACTACTCTTGGCAGGATTTGAGAATACAGATTTGTTTGGTTTTCCCAAGAGTTAACAAGAGTATACAGAGATGTTCGTAGCCTAAACTGAGCTGACCTTGGCACCTTCTCTACACTTCCAGTACTGGGTATTTTCTGAGACTGGGTTTCTAAAGGCTGTTGGTTCAATATCCAGGGCTGGGTGTGTGGGTGGGTGGCTGAGCACTGTGGTAGTGTCCTGGCAGTGTCCTGGCAGAGCATACCAGCCACAGCTCTTGGGCTTTCCCTGCTCTCCCTATGAGCAGTGCCAGGGCCTGCCCTGATCTGGTGACATTCCTGGCACTGGAGCAGCTGATAACCAGTGTCTCCTTTGGGAATAGGGTGATGCAAGACAACGTGAGAAAAATTTGTTTAAAATCCCACCCAGTGTTAGAGAAATGTAAGTTCAACAATGACAGAAAAGCACCTTTGGGTACATTTCTCCAGTAAGCTTTTTGTGCATTACCCCTGCATTGTTGTGGCAATCCCAAGTCGTCACAAGACATGTCTGCTTATCTCCTGAGCTCTTTGTGGGCTCCCCAGCAGACATCCCTCAGTGCAAGCCTAGGCTCACTCTCTCTTAACTCCAAGCAAATGCAGAGCAGCAACACTGGCTGCTGTCTCAGTGTTCCGCTCTCACACAGCTCACTGTGCAGAGCAGGTGGGTGTTCCCAGTGCTGCCCTTGGCCAGCACTACCTGCATCCCTGTGCTCCCCACTCCCTGCTGCCAGGGTACAGAGCCTGTGGGTCTCCTGGTATTTCAAACCTCTGTGGGGAGACCTTGTCCCTGACGTGAGTTCATCACCTGCCAACAGACAGAACAAGCAGGATGGTGATGTGGTGTGTGGCACAGGTGAGTTCAGATCACAATGGCAGTGCTGCACAGACCTCTTTGGAAGATATTTTTTTCTGTCAAAGTCTGTTCAGGAGGAGGATGTGAAAATTTGCTCTCGCCAGAGCTGAGAGCAAGATGAAATATCACCATAATGTCTCTGCAGATAAAAATGGGTTTGGAGTGTTCTGCAAACATGGCAGAGTTAATTCTGCAAATGAGTCTGGAGCTACAATATTCCAATCTGGCAAATGATGGGACTCTCAGATCTCAGCTGCATGGCAGGTCCTGCATCCCTCACTATGTTAGAGCATGTGTTTGGTATCACACCTGTGTTCTCACCTTGCTGTGGAAAGACTTACTGAAGTATAAACCTTGGGCTCCATCTCTGACCTCCTCAACCAGCACTTTAGCACCAGGATGGAGCTGTCCCTGCAGGCTGGTCATGTTGCTGGGGGGTTTGGCACGCTTACATGCTGCAGAGGGTGAGGGAACTGCACACAAACACTCCACCCAAACCCTTTCTATCTGATGAGAGTGAGCCCATCAGCCACTCTGGGACCCCTGAGCTCATGGGGACACCCCTGTCCCTGCTCCAGCATGGCTGTACCCAGATGCCAGGGTGGGGCTGCAGGATGCCATGATCTCTCCTCTGTTTTGTCCTCACCCTTGGGGCAGCAGGAATCGGATGACACTGATGGGAGGCTCTGACTTGGTTTGGATTCCCTGTTGCTCCTGCTGAGGCTGGCTGTCCTCCCTCTGACTCTGGCTGTCCCCATACTGTCCAGGCCCCGGTTCCAGCACCCCCATCCCAGTGACACCCTGGAGTTTGAGGGTGAACATGTGCAGGCTCCCATCACCACTCAGAGGATGTACCCTGCCACCAGCTCCTCCCACAAGGAGAAACACAGACCAGGATTCTGCCCCAAAACACAGGTCAGTGAAATTGGGTGGTTGCCTTCTCCCTGTCGGCTGGAAATATATCTGAACATAACAAATTGTGTTTCCTGATGTGCTGGAATCAACAGCCTAGTGACCATGGTGCACATATTAATACTCACTGTTGAAGGGGGGCGTTAGGGATCTCCCTAAGAGAAGGCAGTGTCCATCAGTACAGTGCAGGGGATCAAGACAGCTCTACCATGAAAGATGGTTGGTTATCTGCAAGAAAACAAAGAAGCCAGTTTTAAAGCCAGCTCGATAGTATTTACCCCAAACTTCCAATTAATGTCAAACCAGAAAGTTCCAATGGGAGATGCAGTATGCGTCAGAGAAGACACAGCTGAGGACCCAACCTGTGGAGAAGATGCTGCAGAGAGATGAGTGCTCTGGGTCATGTGCTGAGAAGGGGAAGGAAGCAGAGTTGGCAGCTGGAACGTACAGCAAGGGCTGGCCAAGGGTAGAGGTGGGCAGTTCCTGCAGAGGAGCTGCACCTCACAGAGCTGGGGGGGTCCAAGGGTGGGGAGGGCTCCGTAGGTCCCTACTCCCCAGCACAGCTTTTGGACACATCTGAGGAGTAGGCAGGGAACTCCCAAATCAGGCCTTTCCCCTGCCCTGCTGTCCCTTTTCTGCAGAGGTTGCCTTTTCCTCTGTGACACAGAGAAATTCCTCCTCTGCTGTGCCCCTCCCCACACTTCTGTGTGCCCACTCTGATCCTCTGCTTTGTCTTGCTGCTCTTCTGTGCCTTTGCTCCTCACACTTGTCTGGTTTTTGCATTAAAATAAGATGATTTAATAGTCCTCTTTTTAAAAATAATCCCATCCCTGATCCCATTCAGCTTCCCAGCTATAGTTCCTTCTGCTTTCATCATGAAAAATATTTAACATGCTGCACAGGCATTCATCTGTTTTGCTCTAGACAGTTACCAAGCACTTGTGGATTCAGCACTCACCTTCTCCCAGTTGGTTTGATTTGCCAAAAAGAGAACATGAGGGTCAGAAACCTGTCCATGCCCTGGGCAGTCAGTCCAACAGCACACAGGGATGGATGGCTGTTCACTCCCACTGCCCATCTCTCTGATATATTTATTAACTAGGAATAACTTGTACCTCTTATTCCCTGTTCTGACACTGCCAGTGCTCCTGTTTGGGATGTCCACTGGATGCATTACTCTGACAGGAGCCTGATGAAGCCAGCAGTTCCACAGGAAAACCAGGCTCATCTGCTTCCCGAGTCAGAGGCAAAACAATTCTGCTTTGGAAGAAGACAAAGAATTGACATTCTTTCCTTATTTAAGCACCTCCCATCCTTTCCTTATGTAAGCATTCCCTGAGTCTCAGAAGCACTGAATGGTGCCAACACACTGAGAGGAGGGACCAGTTCTCTCCTCCCTTTATTTTCAACATCCCTGTCTGCTTTTCACACCTATGAGAGCCTCTGGCAAAGACATCACCATGTAACTCTTCCTGGTGCCTTAGGCAGGACCTAAGGCTATCAGGGCTTCCTGCTTTTGGGATGGAGCACCAGAGCAAGCCCAGCAGGACCTTTGTGTGGCCATGGCTACAGCTGCAACCGTCAGCCAACAACTCCATCAAAAGCTGCCACCCATCAAAGCCTGGTGAGTCATTCCAGGCTCAGAGAACAAGGAATACCTCGAGTGTACATCTGACATGTTCAGTAGGATAGAGAGTTGATAATCTTTTTCTGCCAAATACACAAATTATTTCTGAAGCTCTGTATTGCCACTTTTGTGGACAGTCACTAAAACTTTTCCTCTTAGATCAACTGCTGTGAGTCATTTCCTAGTTGAGCCATATGGCATAGCTCTTAAGTCACGTCATTTGGAAATATGATTTATTTGGCTATGATAGTGTTTTATCTCCCTTGTTTTTGTTCCTCTGTACATGCACATTGGGCTCTTGGTACAGGAAGATGCATGTCCAGAGAAAACCCCTGTGAGAGCAGTGAGGGTGTAGCAGCCCCTTACAGGTAAATTTTGGCAATGATCATCCCCGAGGGCAGCAGGAGCATCGTGAGAGAAGGAACAACTCTACTCTGGTACTGGGTGAGACATAAGCAGCCGACTTGGGAGTGTGTTTTAGAGGGCAAGAAGAAAGTCCAGAGGGTTGCTCTGGGGATTTCCATCCCTTCAGCCTAGAGACCAAAGCCAGAGTCCAGGCCATGGGAAGCAGCTGGGCAAGTCAAACACATGTCCCTTGTCCATGAAAAATCATAGAGACCTTCTCATATTGGACATGAGCCCTGGTGAGTCCCACGTCTGGGGTTGTTCTTGCCTTCAGTGTCAATAAAGCCAAACTCCCTCACGGAGGCAGAGCTGGGAACTTGCACCAGACACCTCCTTTGGAAAGCTCGAAGGCTGGTTGCTGCCTCTGGGACCTGCAGGGTTTGCTGGGCCTTGTGGAGAACTTTCATTTGGGAGGTACAGGTGAGGTGTTCAAAGGACAAGAACTTTTCACAGCTTCAGGTACACCCCAGGATTTCACTGTGCTGCCTGGTAAATTAGAGCAGAAAATAATCTCCAGTCTAGGGGTGTACAGTGTTGGGCACCCAGGGCTGTGCTCCACAGAGAAGCCCAACACTTGGGAACCGAGGGTACAATAAAGAGCTTAACCGACCATTACAGAGGTGTTAATTCACTACTGCAATTACACAGCTGTTTGTTCATTAAAGGAGGAATTTAATACAATAATAATGCAATTATAATATTTGCAGTTCTGCACACTAAAATCCAAAACACAATTGGGGCTTTCAGGAGCAATACAAACAGTACTCTCTTCTCTCCAAAAGTGCCTTTAGAACTCAGAGCTTACAGAAAACTTTTGCAGAGTGCAATGGGCTCTGCACCATATCAGAATATTCCCCATTTATATTGCTGAGCCCAGAGCTGAGAACAGCTGTGAGAACCCCTCTCTGCAGCTGCAGCCCCCTCCAGCCTTGGGGTCTTCACCCTTTCACAATGGGCACTTTTTCTGTCTATAAAGCTCAGTCTCAAAACCTTGTCGTAGAGTAAATGTTGGAACTTTTTCAACTCACCCAGGAAACATTTCATCTTTTTCACTTTTCCCCTGTTTTTAGAAATAAACTCACAGCTGCATTTTCACTGTACTTGAATTTGTATTTTTTATATCAATGAACTACTTAATAAAAATTTAGTCCAGATATTGCGAGGAGGAGTGGGAATGGTTTTTTA
The DNA here is from genome assembly GCF_003031625.1 of Empidonax traillii. Lineage (NCBI taxonomy): Eukaryota > Metazoa > Chordata > Aves > Passeriformes > Tyrannidae > Empidonax > Empidonax traillii. The sequence goes on from NW_020956101.1 coordinate 67,650, forward strand.
AAAATCATTTTTTTTATGGAGTGTTGTTGATTAAATCTCTGAAGCTGCTGCTGAGCTGCAGGGTTTTGTGGAGGTGGAGCAGAGAAGTTTTCTACACAGAACAGGCATGATTTGGTGTTCATGCACCATTGAGAGTATTTATTTTGTACCTCGTCTCAAGCATAAGGAAGATGACTGTGGTCTATTAACAATGCAGACACCAGTCACTGCTCAGGTTTTCACTGCAGGGTGAGGAGCTGGTCTGATATCCCTGGGTAAATCCCTCTGAGGGAAGGAAAGGGCACGGAGGCTTAGGCAGGGTCAGTGATATTTATCAGAATGTTTCTTTTCTAATGTCTAAAACCTCTTTTGCATCAGTTGGCTGAACCATTCCGTATTTGCCAAGTTGGTTTAAAGGTAAGAGGAGGAAAAGGGGTTTCCTGAACATTTCTATTCCCATTTGCTCAGTGAAAGACACCCAAACACCTGTCCTCTGACCCCAGAGATCACATAGGAGGTGCAAATAATGAGTGCTCAGAGGGTGAGCACTATTAAACATAATGGGCAAAGAGGAAGGGACAGAGAAAGGTGAATTAATCGAATAATCAGGATTTACCACCGGTTTGGTTTTGGTTTGTCTTTCTTTTTAAGTGTAGTTTGGTATAAGATAAGCTGTCACCTGGAGATTACATGGTAAGCAGGGGAAAAGCTGAAACTATAGCTCGGTCTGTTATGGTATTTAACTTTAACAGCAGTTACTAACAAAAAAGTGAAATTAGTTGCACATTAAAGGTTGCACTTGACTGAGATGAAGTGGATGTAGATAAAGCATCTCCAGTAAATCCGTCAGTCCCGAGCACATGCTAACAGGAAATCAATTAATCTCCACCAACATTTGCTCTTTCTAGTGTGAAAGACTTTTAATTAACTTATTGTGAGTGGTCAGTAGCTGCTTGCTCTGGAAGAGCCTTACAGATTAAATGAAGCACCATTCTTTCTGAATTTATGTTGGAAAAGTGACAATGACAAATTCTAAACTGAATTACTTGCCATGTGTGATCAGTTAATGGGAAACCTTCCTCATCCTAATTATTAATTCCTGCACTGTTATTTTTTCCCATTAAACACCAGACTTCTTGGGCAGTGAGTCCAGGAGCAAACATGCCACTATTTCTTGGCAATAAAGCCATCAGTACACAGGAAAATCCCTTTGGGCCAGGCCTTGGTCCATCCAATACTTGTTTGATGCTTTCTACAGTCATCAACGTTTGACACCAGTAAGAGCCACAGGCAGAAGCAGAGCTGGGAGTTGAGGGGCTGAGGTCCCCCCAGACACACTGGTCTGATTTTGTGTTTATTTTCTCAGATCCCCCCAAACATCACTGAGCTTTGTGGGCTCAAACAGACAAGATTTAGGTCCATAAGGAGAAGATATGCCAGACTGCTGCTGTCTGCACTCCTGCCCCCAAAGAGGTGGCTGTGGACACAACCTGAGGAAGAGGCAGAGCAGGTGAGCTTGTCTGCTTACCTTTGCAGGTGTGAGATGGTGGGGAGTGCTCGAGCTCCACTGAACAATGGACTTGCTGAGCACAGCGGTGCCAGCACCCACCTGACCTGGGCTATGTGGCAGCAACAACACCAGGACAATGAGCAAAGAAGTGGGGCTAGCTTTGAGAGAGCTCTTTATACCTTCCTGCCCTACCAGAGTTCATAACTTCCACCTGCACCACCTGTAGGAGTGGCCTTGTTCCCACCTGAGCCAGAGGTATAAGGAGGTGACTGTTTAAGCACAAAGTCAGAGATTTCCTGATTCTGGTGATGAAGGTGGGAGTACACACACTGCTTCAGCTCAGGGGGAGAGAGGCACACCTGGAGCCCCTTTATACCTTTCTAATGACATTGTTTTGTTTATTTATTTAGTTAGTTAGTTCTTGTATTGACAAAGTCCTTCAACTTTATCTCCTGAGGGTTATCACTGTGTGGGAGGGTTGTGCTGGGACACCAACAATGTGCTACAAATAGGACAGAGACATAGAGCCTCACCATGGATTCATTAGCCCCTTTGTACACCTGTGACAGGAACATTAAACAAAATAGCAATTAACCAGAAAAGTGAATTTTTATTTCTCAGTGTTGCCAGTTGTGAGTAGAGGAATGACCCAGGTTCCTAATGTGAGAGGAGACAGGAGGAGCTGCAGCAACACAGGAAAAAATGCATCAACCTTTCCAAAAGAGAACTTAACAATGGCAGGAATCTCAAACAAGGAAGTACTTTTGTGAGGAGTCAACTCCATGGTTTTCGACAGCGAATTCTTTCTGAAGGTGATCCTGCCCATGCTGCAGCAATGTTAAAGACTTCACACAAGTGACAGGAGAGAAAGTCAGCAGTTAAACACATTATAGGGGTGGCTCAGGGAGATGAAAGAAGGCATTAAAACCACCAAACCTTATGGAAAGGTTAATTAAAATATTAATAATGCAAGGTTTCAATTATTCATGCATAAATAAAAAGATGTTTAATGATAAACACACACTGAGCTTTAGTATGATGTGTATGACTTTGGGATAGAGGGAACACAGGGGAGCTTTGACTCGTCACAGAAAATTGCTGTGGAGCACAGAAGATGCTGGATAAGGGGATGGGATTAGGATGCCCTGAGAGACGGGATCAGAGGGCACAGGGAGAGATCGCCATGGGTACCTGCTCTCCAGGGGCTCCTGCTCTGCTCAGCTCCAGTCCCACAGGTCCCATGGCAGCCCTCATGTCCCCACCCCTCCAGCAACCTGAGGATCAGGAGCCAGGATCAATGTTAGCTTGAGTGTGGCTCTGCCAGTGCATGTGGGGGGCATGGGACCACCAGATTTGATCCACAAATGCAAAATTTCTGTACACTAACAACTGAAAAATCCCAACATATTTTTGCATTCTTATTTTCTATGGATCACAGAAATGTAGAATCCTAGAGCAGCCCAGCTTGAAAGGGACCTTGAAATATCATTTGCTCCAGCCTTTCATGGGAAAGCGAGAGATTTTCTCACACCCTGCACAGCTGCACACTGAACCCTCCAGCGACGGGGACTCGGCCTGTCCCTGGGGAGTTTGTTCCAGTGAACGATTGTTCACATTGTTAAAAGTTTCTTTTATATTGAAATAAAACCTCTCCCAGTGCAGCTTTTACCCATCACCCCTTTTCTCCTCCATGGGGCTCCTCGTGCAGAGAGACCCTCCATCCTCTTTGGAGCCCCCTGGTATGTCCTGGGGTACTGTGATGGGGTCCCCCTGAGCCCTCTCTTTTCCAGGAAGGAGGGACCAAACTCCTTCAGGTTTTCCTCACAGAACAGAATCTTCAGCCCTTGGGTCATTCTTCACATCCCTCCTTTGGATTCTCTCCAGTCTTTCTGCTTCTTTCTTGGACTGTGGGGACCAGACCTGAGCATGACCAGCAAGGCTGGGGGTTAGGCAGGTGACACTGCTCTTCAGCCTGGAACTGACAACATCCTTCACACGGTGCTGTCAGCTCTGTCATCCCCTCATCTGTTCTTGGTGTGGCCTCCTGGAGCATCCCCTCAGTGTCACTTGAAGCCTGCTGGCTCTGGATGTGCACTTGCCCTTCTGACACATCTTCTCCTCTCTGTGCCCCCACCGCCCCACATCTGTGCAAACACTGTGTTTCTGTGTGGCCATAATTATACTCTCAGTTTCTCTCTTTAATCTGTCTTTGACAAGTCATTTAGAGTTTGCCTGCTTTCATCAGCCTTTACAGTGAAGGAAAGTTGGCAGGCAGTTCTCAACTATCCGACTTGTCTCTTGTCTGATGATTGATTTCCAGTGGGAGGAAGTTTTGATATCTGAAAAGATCCAGACTATTATTATTGAACATTTGAGTTGTGTAATGGAAGTATCTGTCTTACAAACCCAGAAGGATATCTGAGCAGAAGGTTCAAAGTCTTAAGGAAATTCTGGATCATATATAAACTATTGCCCAGTCCATCATTTCTAATGTCAGACAGAGAACGGGTAGAGGCCACAATGCCAGGAGAATACAGTCAGGCTGAGCAAAAAAGAGGTGCAAATGGAATATTTTTAAAAAGTGAGGAGAAATGTTAAATTCTGTGAAGAATGAAAGGTAGAGCAGACAATGGGATGAAAAGGACCAATCCTGACCTACATATCCAGGCAGAATCCCTGTTGATAGAGAGGGAAATGATGCCTCTGATCTGCAGGTGATATCAAGACTCTGGGCAGAGAGACCTGATGGATTCTCTTGGAAAGGCAAAAAATCACAGCAGCCCCAGCAGAGCCTGGGCACTCACTGCAGAAGTGTCAGCAGCTCATTTGGTCTGCAGCTTGGGCTCACATGGCTTGGGGACAGGCAAACAAAATATCCCCCCGGGGACAGACAAACATCCCCCCTAGGGACAGGTAAACATCCCCCTTGGAGACGAGGCCTTGTCCATTAGCTCAGGAATGAAGCTGTGTCGGGAGGAGCGGGTCACCTGGCTGATGAGAGGGCTGTGGAGGGCTGATGATGGGAGCTCGCTCTGGGAACGCTGCCGAGAGGTGTGTTTTTCCTGACAAACAAGCAAAAATTGTTGCCTCAGCCATCAGAGTGATCCTTCACGGTCACAGCCTGAGCAAGTCCCCACTGCGCTGATGTGACGTTCATTGTGCAGAACACTCTGTTAAGGGTAGGGCACATGCCCACTTGTGAATTCCTGTGCCCTCCCATACACAGGAAACTAGCTGCAAGTTCTGGAGAGACCACTTTGGGGCCAGATGGGAATAGACATTTCTCCTTTGCCTTTGGCACCAAGGAAAAGATCCATCATCACTTACCCCATCGCCAGGCACAGCCTCACCTGGGTCACCCTGCCATCCATCACTCACCTGCCCCTGGGCGAAACCTCGTGCTTTCTCCTGCCCTTTGGTCTGGGAGATGCAGACCAGCCACAACCCTGGTGAGGAGCAACTCGAATACGGTCCTGTCTTCCAGATACCAGAAGATCTTGAGAGAAAGGGAAGAAGGGGATGTTTTCCTACACTAATTAATCTATGCCCAGAGAGCTGTGGCACTGTGTTCAAACTTAGGGAGAGATGCTTCAGGACACCTCATTAGCATATTCTTCTCTTTTTACTAATCAAGTTAGCATGAATAATTTTGCTTATGATTGTGTTTGATTGTATTAGGGAGTTAGAGTTGAAAAGCTCTTTTCTTCTGAGTCTGCAGAAGGGAGTAGCCCCATTCCTGTACTACTTTTAATGGATGTTGCAGAGAGTGTGCTTGCTCTGTGCCTGTCCTGTTTCATGGCCAGAACTGTACATCGAGAATTCCAAGGAAAAAAGAAAACTGAGTAGAGTTAAAAAGGAAATGTACTCCCATCTATGTGTTGCCTTAATAGGAGAAAGGCAGCTCCTTCCTCCATTCTGGACTGACTGTGGTGCTGCTAAATGAACCCAGCGGTGCCACGATGCCTCTGAAGCTCATAGACAAAATTCAATTTTAAAACTCACACATAACTTGCCTGCCCTTACCATAACCCTTACAAAGGGGAGATGTTTTCTGCTCCAGCAACAAAGAGCAATTTACCTGTCATGCCTGAGGTTCCTAATCACAGGTGAAAGCTGGGCAAACGTGGGAAGTGAATTTCCCTGTAAGAATAAACCCCAGTGATAGTTCTTTCAGGTCACAGAGGCTCTGAGGCCATTGCGTAGCACAGCTCCAGCCCTCAGCAGGATTTATGGGTAGCTGCTCTCTTCCCAAGATGCTTTCCAGAAGGGAGATGCCAAAGCACAGTGAGAGTCCTACAGGCTGCTGGAACAGCCAGACAAGCTCTGAGCCCCTGGGTGTGGGGCTGTGGACCGTCAGTACGGGCTGAGCATCCCCACTGAGACCCCCAGGGGAACTGCAGCTGAGGAGCCTGCCTGTCCAGGGAGCAGGCAGGAGCATGGGACAAGCAGTAGGAGAGTCTGACTGGGAGCTAAAGCAGAATTAATTGGAGCGGTAGCCAGGCAGGAGTTCTGGGAGTGCTGGAGATTAACTTTGGGCCACACAACCAAGTGACTGGTTCCTGCTTGAGCTCCATCAATGAACCCACTGTGACCAGGTAGAGTTTCTTCTAGAAGATGGACGAGGGAAAGTCCCCTGTTGTGGGGATGCTGCACATGGAGTAGGTCCTTCCTACAGTGCTGTGCTCTGTCCAGCTGGGCAGGATGAGGGTTTTGTGCCAGGGACCAGCCAGAGCCTCATCCCAGGCATTGTAGTGGCTTACAAAATGAAGAAGTGATGGATCCCCTGGACATTATGAACCCTCGGCTTCCTGTGACTCCAGCCCATGTTTGCCCTCCACAAGAGTTACTTGTGGTGCTGCAAATACCCTCCAGACGTGTCCTCGTCCTATGGAAGTGGCAGGAGCTGCTCAGCATTGTGGGTGAAGAAGAAAGGATGAACAAGTGAGACATTACCTGGCTCTCGAGCTGAGTACACACACCTGTGCACACACGGACAGAAAAATCACATTTTTCTCCAGTGGATCCTAAAGAAGAGACTATAATAAGATTTTGTGCATAGCCTGTTGTTCGGCATGTTGACATCAACAATTTCAAGGCACAAGGGGAGAGTAAAAGTAGATAAGATGCAAAATGATTCTGTAATGGATGCTGAGGATTTTCTAGGGAAGGGATTTTTTTTTTTCCTTTGTTTGCTAAGCTTTCAAAAATAAGACTGACATTTATCCAAAAAGGAGCTTTTTATTTTCCTGTAGAGATTAACAACCTGCTGTCTCCTGTAGTGAGTGCACACTCCTGTAGTGTACTACTCCTGTAGGGAGTGCCCTGGGGGCACTTGTAGCACAGGGAGAGGGATTGCTTCTAGTCCACCCATCAGCACCCAGCAAGGCAAAAATATTCTGGAGTTAATTGTGGATTTAATAACAAGCAATTATCAATTGTTATTAAATTATCAATAATTCCATCACTCCACTCTGGTTCATGGTGGGCGGCGTTACTGTGCTGGGCAGAGAGAGCCTGAGTGCTTTCCTGGGCCACCTTCTGTGTGTGCCCAAAGGATGTATTGCTGGCACTGACCCAGCAGGGTCAGTCACTCACTGGCCGTGTCCTGGGCCCAGAATGACAACAGCACCGGAAGGGAGGAGGGAAGGAAGGACCGTGAGGGTCAGGCTCCATTGTGACAGAGGTGGTAGAGACAAGACCAGAGCATTAAAGCAGCAGTGCTGTCTCATCCAGTCCATGTTCAGCTGGAGCATTGGTTCTCACACCAGTGACAGACCAGTAAATTAGAAATTCCATTCCCTTGGCCCATCAAAGACAAGCAATCATTGAAATGGTGCAATGTATCAAAAATATGTACAAGTCTGCACTAACTGCTGCTGGAAAGATCACCTCAAACCAAGTCCATGCAGTGTTCTGACTCAGTGTGAATTGTGTGTCAGATTAAGGCTTCCCTGGGGGTACCCCAGAGCTGGGACCCATAGTTGTATTTGATGGCACCGCAGGCAAAGGGAAAACCTCCAAATGTTTGCAAGGCTCCAGCTGATGGTTTTGTGCTGAGTGAATTAATAAGTTTTACTCTGCTCCCCCACAGAAGGCAGATAAGAAGCCAAAAAACAAATAAGAAGCACAGTAGAACAACAAACATGTTTGCTTTAAGGAGTGGAAGCCACGGATAAGTTTCTAGACCATGAAGCTACAGGCTGCCTCAAATTAAATTAATTTAATGGTTTATACATTTCCTGTGCAGACATGTGGGCACTGAAATGTGCATCTCCGGGTGAGGTAGGGAGGTCTGGCAGACACTCCTGTCTCCCCTCGGCATGGTACAGATGCCATGCCTGTGTCAGGGACAGCTGGGAGAGGGATGGATGCCCTGGGCAGTACCTGGTGTCCACAGCCTCCAGTTCTGCCCTGCTGGCACCAGCTCACCCTGCCCAGTAGACCTGGCAGCTGCCATGTGAGAGTCGAGGCTGCCTGAGCCCTCCCAAGCAGAGGGATCCACGGGACCAACGTGGCACCAACTGGCACAGCAGCAGCTCCCACCTTGTCCCCACTCCCAGCTCTGCCTCCTGACAAGGGCTTTGTTGCTTCCTCATCAGTAAGGTTCTGCATTCCCATTCTCCAAATTACTTTTTGCTCATTTGGCCAAGCCCTAATTTATCTTCTGTCAAATTTTTTTTCCTCCTGTCAGAACCACGGCTCCTATTACTGTTCCTCACATCCACTGCAGCTTAACGGCATCTGTAAATAATGAATTTGCATAATAAATAGGAATTATGAAAACCAGTTACTCTCTGCGTAGGTGACCTTGTGACTTCCAACAAGTAATAACGTCTGCAGTGCCGACAGGACAACTCAGTGCCACATGGGCAGGGAGGGGCCGATGCCCATGGGCAGGGCAGTGCTGTGGCAGCACTAGCTTTGGAAAGCTGCAGCCTGGGTATGTGAACTCCATACCATGTGTGCCTACCTGCTGCATGTAGAAGCCCAAAATGTTCTCACAGAAATGTTCCGGGCTCCCTCAAAAGTGAAGGTGACATGGCTGACCATCTCCAGTCACAGCTGTACCAGTGGCACCGCCTGCCCACGCTGGAGTCCTAGCAGTGCCCAGCAAACCTGCAGGAACAGAATCAAATCCACAAACCCAGTGTGATGCTCTCCTTATCCTCTGTTAAAGACCTCTGTGCAACTGCGTTCCAGGGAAAGATTAGATTTTGGGGGGGTGTACAACGCAGGGCGATAATTAATATCAATATTATACAAATACTGAGACCGTCTCACTCTCTACAACTCCCTGACAGGAGGGTGGAGCCAGGTGGGACTCAGGTTCTGCTTGCAGGGAACAAGGAATAGGACAAGACAAAACACTTCCCCCTCTCCCTGTGGCACCTGTATGGATGGAAGGAGTGTGGAGGGGCAGATCTGGGCAGCACCAACACTCCAGGAACAGCGATGGGAACGTGGGAAACACCATTATGGACGACGCTGGGAGGGAGGACAGCTGGATCTGATTTCTCTGTTTCATGTGAGAGTTTGACTGTGACCACGAAAGTTAGAAGGCAGAAATAACTCAATGCAGAGATAAATGAAAGCCAGTGACATCAAGTTTGATGGTGTTTCCTTGTGAGGAAGATGTCCTAAATTCCCTGGACAATGAGGCAAGCCAATATGCTCACAGTTTTGTTGATTTTTTTAAAGAATTAGGATAAAAAAATTGGAAGAAAAAAATTCAAGACTTTTGACTCAGAAAAGGAGGAAAAATTGCCTTTCTCATCTTCTTCCAGTAGATATAATTTACTGAATTTCCATAATGAACCTGCCTCATCTTAGTTTTTAAATAATTTCAGAAGTGGTGTGGAAAACTGCAAACCTGATGTTGTTAAAACCTTCTGAGATGATAAAACTTGGGCTGAAAACTTTAGTCACTGGGCAAATACAAGGTTTCTCTGAGCTTTGCTGAACATGTGGAGCTGGCAGTAAATGACAGCCTTGCCCTTACAGGATACCCAGAAGAGCTTAGTCAGCTCACCAGTGGGAATCTCAAATATTTTGCAAAATATCAGGCTTTTCCAAACATCACTGTAAATTTCCCGCTTAATTTCATGTCAAACCTGCCTTCATTTTCACTTCCTCAGTTTTCCATTTGCTCTTGAGATCATGGAGGCCCTGCTGATAGCAAGCTGTGATAAATTAAGTTTATCACTTTAAAAAAATGTATGTTTGAGATATAACTGTTAACTCCAGCTGAAATAATTCTATGGATTCCTTCTGCATGCAAAGAAATTCAGTAAGGAGACCAGAGCTCTATAACTGTGTGATTTATATGTATAAATATTAAAGGCATCAGCTCTCAGAGGTTCTAAAACTGTCAGAAGCTCTGAGCGTGGCTGTGTGGCAGCACCCAGCACTCCCTGTCTGAGTGTGGGCACGGTGGGAAGGTGGGATCTCCACCTTGGAGTCAGATACCCCTTTGGTGCTGTCTGAGGACACGTGGGCAGTTTGTCAGGGACTTGTCAGCCTTGTACTGCCTGAGGCAAGTTGCTTTGGGAAGTCCCTGGTTTTGAGTGCAGACTGGATTTCCAGGCTGGGATGGTGGGGGTCAGGACAGCTCTTCCATTCAGTGTTGGATGTTTCAGGATACTCTGTTGGTGTTATGGAAAATTCTGCATCCAGTGAGGGCAAACTGCCCCATGCAGGGTCATGGTTAGGCTGGATGAGCTTGGAGCAGTTTGATCCAGTGGAAGGTGTCCCTGCCCGCAGCAGGGGGTGTAACAAGATGGGATTTGAGGTCCCTTCCAGCCCAAACCTGATTGTGTGACTCTGTGGCTCCATGTTCCTCGTGGGGATGGACTCCGGCACTGACACATTGTGACACCCCCGAGGCAGCCCCAGAGCCCGACCACAGCCCCTGCCACGCCTGGGAGCAGGGCTGGGAACTGCCCTCACCTGGATCAACCACTGACTCCTGGGCCACCTCAGGGGACCTTTTCAAAGACTTCCTGCAAACTTGAAGGGAGAGAAGAAAATCCTGGAGGCAGCAAAAGCCGGAGGCTCTGAGCTGAGCGGTGTGTGGCTGCCAGAGGTGTGGGATGACACATCCCTGGGGAGCATGTCATGGTTCTTGCATGAGCTCGAGAACCAGGAGCTGCTGTTGTTGATGTTAAAGGGTCACTTAAACCCCAAAGTGGATGAGTAAATTTATCACAGAAAAAAAAGTCCTGCCTTTTTATTTTAAACAAAACAATCAGAGCGACAAATCGCTGGAAACTGGGAGAATATTCTGGGGTTGTGGGCTTTGGTCTCTTTCCCAGTTAAATGCTATCAGCCAGCGTGCAAGTCTGTCATCTTTGCTTTCAGGGCTGTCTCATTCCTGCATTCTCATATTTTGCATTAATTTGGGTGCATTTTCTGCCAAACTGCCAGATTTTCTGGCTCCAGGATTTCATCTGCAAAGTCAGCCCATGTTCTCCAAACCTGCTCTGTTATTCCCAGCATCAGGTTTTGGTTCTTTCCATGAAATAGTAACTGATTTGTACGGAGTTTTAGGATTTGAGGTTTGGAAGCATACTCATTTCTTTCACTGCTTGTGCTGGATAAATGGTTATATGGACTTTTGGTTGGACCCAGTGGCTGTTTATATCATCTGCTGTATCACTCACAATGGAAATAGGATTATCTTTCATCTTGCAGAAATAATATACTTATAACTCTGATAATCTGAATATCTAAGTAAGGTAAAAAACCTGTAGATAGAGCTTATATTTTTAACAGAACCAGTGATATGGTAGGTGAAGTTTTGGATGTGAAGTGCTCTTACTTCTGAATTATTGCCTATTTTCCTCCAGCTGTGTCAGGTGACCTGGTGAAGGATCCTGTCTCTGCCACACATGTCCCTTGCTCATGCCCTCGGTGCCCCGTGGCTGCAGCAGCGCCCCTGCCCTGTGTGAGGTGAGCTACCCCATTTCTGTCCTTTAGTGGAAAACATGGCACGTTTGGAATCCCCCAAGCAATGGTTTGAAAAGTAGTCTCACAAAGGTGCTTATGTAAAAGCTAATTTGATAAAAAATCCCCTCTATAACAAACATTTGTGTTCCCTTCCTTTGGATTTCCACACAAAGCATCAGGAAGCAGCTCCATTCCTACCTGGTGCTGCAGTGAGCTGTGGGTAATGCAGGTGAGCCAGACACCCACGAAGGATTACTCTGGCTGACTACATGCTTCAAGCTGCTTTTAACTGCAAGCAAAGAAAAAATGTTAAAATACCACAAATATAAAATATTTCATGTTCTTTTTTAACATTTGCTCCTCCAGCTGCCTCCCAGGGGAAGGCTCCACTCCCATTCAGAAATGTCAGAATCCATGGGAATGGGGAGCACCGGGTGCAGCTGTGACAGGAAGCCTGTTGGGGAGTGCAGGTTGGTGCTCCAACACCTCAACTTCCATTCATCCAGCCTGACCTGTGGAGCAGTACTGCCACAGCCGGGCATAGAAACTGGGAAAGTGGCACCTTGAGCCCATGGAGGTCTGCAGGGAGAGGGGAAAGCCTGGGGGCACCCGCACGGGCACTCCCAGACCAGGTCACACCATCAGGGCCACACAGCGTCACTGGGAGAGAAAGCTGGATGTGGGCAACAGCTGGAGCAGGGTCTGGGGCACATCCCCATGGCACATCCTTGTGGCACATCACCCTAGCCCAGCAGAGGCAGTCCTTGCCCTCCTCCTGGGGTGTAGGACAGGGCTGCTGTGGCTCTGCAGAGGTATTTGCAGGGAATTCAAGTCCTAGAAGGCTGAGAATGGACAAGCGCCTGTACCATCCTGTCCTTCCCATGAGGGATGCCAGGGCATCCTGCTGGGCTGTCCTGCCAGACCCGTCCTGCCAGGATGCCCAGACCCCAGGTGCCACAGGAGGGGACCTCCCACAGCCCTCACAGGGCCCCTCACCTCCCAGAAACCACTATTTATCATGTACAGATGCTATTTATGTTCCCGACTGGTGACATAATTAATGGCACACAGAGCAAATCGTGTCTCACGTGATACATCACACACACCTGGTACATGGCACACGTCAGAGAAATGATTCCTCAATGCAGACCTGTCTGCCACATTTTCAAACCTCGCAGCCCACTTTACGAGCCCCGGTGCTATGGGGTTTGACCTGTTCAGGTGTCCCTTTCATGATTTATTTATTTTTCCTGGTTTTTATGCATTTATTCAGTCTCTACTGAATAGTGGTGGTTATTCATCACTGGACCACCTGGCAGTGAGCCCTACCTGGTGTTTGGCTCTCCGGAGGTGCCTCATTTGTCTTGTGTTTGCCTTGAACATAAGTCATGAGCCACCAGGGCCACTCAGAAATGCCCCATTTTTCTGCAAGAAAAATCATTCTGCAAACCAAACACACAAATAAAGTGTAAATTGTATGGGGTTTGTGTGGCCAGGTTTTGGTAGTGGAGGAGCTACAGAGGTGGCTTCAGTGAGAAGCTGCCAGGAGCTTCCCCCATGTGTGATGGAGCCAATGGCAGCAGCTCTGAGAGGGACCCACCACTGGCCCCTGCAGCTCCTGAGTTCCATCCTGCTGCTCCCCTCCTGTTGATTCTAATGGATCTAATGATAACTCCTGTGTTCCCAAACTGAACACTGCCTAGGGTAACAAGCAATTTTTAGGGAAGAAATTGCCATCTGGTATGTTACACAATGAAGGGAGAAATTGAACAGGAGAGGAGAGAAAAGTACAACCTCAGGGCTAGATTTCTTTTCTTTGTTAGTGCTGGGGTTTGGGAAAGTGGAACTGGAAAAAACTCTTAATTGAACTTTTATTCAATGACAACCTTCTCACCATCAAAGAACTTAAACAATGCTAGTGTGTTGTTTAAATAAACCACAAAATGCCCACAAACCTGCTCTGAGGAGCTAATGGGGAATCTAGTCGTTCCAAGCCATCACTTGAGAAAAATAAAAAGCCAGGATGTAATAGTGTTTGGAGTGCCATTTGCTTCAGGAATGTTGCCTTATTTGGTTCCACAGGATTCTCTCAGACTGTGTGTTTCCATGCTCACCATCTCAGCCATTGGTCTGAACTGAGATTTCCTCACTCAGAAGATGCTGGACTTTGAGATGGACTTTGAAATGCCAGCCCTTTCCAGACCTGAAATCAGCAAATGGGAGGCTAGTGTACAGATTAATTTTTATAATGAAAACGAGATCCTCGTGAGGCCTTCAAATGGAAGCCCTCCAGAGTTGCTACACAAGTCTTAAATTCATTATTAACAGCATAGAACTGCTAATTGCACAATTGTAATGTATAATTTGGTAATTGCTCACTGTACAAACACTGTAAGGCCTTGGAGAATGCATCTGATTACAGGCTTTTGACAGAAAGCAGGTGGAAGTCACTCCAGGGCTGGTGAAGTGAGTGGCTCAGCATCCACATCCTCACCCTCACCAAGCACTGGCAGATGGAGTTACAAGGTAAGTGAATCCACCAGCCAGTGCCCACTGAGAGGGGAACCTTGCTCACTCACCTTTCCCATATCCTGCTTCCACTTCTGAGTGTACTGTGTGGCTTCTGTAGCAAAGGGCTGAAGGAGATTGCAGGAGGCATCTGTTGGTATCATTTTCTGGTTTTAGTGGGAGGTTAACTTAAAAATTAATCCAGAAATAGCCCATTGTTTTTACCAGTTGCATGGAAGCAGTGTTGAGCATTAAGGAGTAGCTGTGTGTGAATTGGTTGTTGTGTTGATTTTTTGCTGGGATAGAGTTAATGTTCCTCCCAGTAGCTGGTCTAGGGCTGAATTTGGGATCTGTGCTGGAAGCAGTTTTGATCCCTCAGTGATGTGTCAGTGCCTGCTGGGCACCAGGGGCTGTTCTGCTCTGCACCCACTCCACCAGTGATGGGCTGGGGGGCCACAAAGAGCTGGGGGGACACAGCTGGGACACCTGTGACACAACTGACCCAAGGGATGTCCCAGACGACAGGACACGGTGCTCAGTGTATAAAGCTGGGGGGAAAAGGAAGAGGGCACATTCAGAATGATGGTATTTGTCTTCCCAAATCACTGTCGTGTGCTGGAGTTCTGGAGATGGCTGAGCACCTGCCTGACACACGAAGCAGGGAACGAATTCCTTGTTTAGCTTTGTTTGTGTGTGTGGCTTTCGCATCACTTGTTGAATTGACTTTACTTCAACCTACCAGTTTTCATGCTTTTCTCTCCCAGCACTCTCCCCATCCCATGGGGGATGATGGAGTGGCTGGGTGAGCTGTGCTGCCAGCTGGAGTGAGACCAGGGCAGCAGAGGGGTTGGCAGCAGCAGGCACAGCTCTGGGTCCCTCTGTCCCCGGGCACAGCCCCTGGCCTGAGGGGTTCCTCCATCAGAGCCAGCACAGCCCCAACACAGTCCCAGTGCTGGGGGTCAGCAGGAGGGATCAGGGTGCTGAGCACTGGCCTGGCCACACTGCACTGAACTTTGGGCAAGCAGCATGGCCCTGCTTGAACAGCAGGGCAGTTCTACACTTCTCAGTGAATTCATGTTAAATATGGAGATACTGCACAGAGGAGACTTGGTATTTAATGTGTGAGCTCTCTTGCACATTCTGGTGTTTCTCACGTTTGGAGGTAAAAACAGCATTGACACAACTCTCTTCTGGCTTTCTGCTGGAAATGTACCGAGCTTTGCTGAATCTCTGTGATAACTTTGCTTTTAAAAACTAACCTAAAATGAGACGGAGTAAACAGAATCTCTGGAAGTGCTTTTCCAGTCATACGAACAAGGCTAAAGATTATTTTTTTTTTTTCTGCTTAAGAAAATTAATTCACTGTTGTTGTTTCAGAGCTTTCCTTGGAATGCTGCCCTCGGATGTGACCAGCAATACAATCCTGCCTTGGACTGTTCCAGGGGCTAGACAACCTGTGTCAGACATGATGAGATATTTGGTGGTCATACATGCAGCAGATTTTTGGTTCTACTGACTGAGAGCATCTTGTCCATGAGTATCTGTAGCTTTCCAGAAGACAAAGTTTTTCTGTGCAGTTTGAAACTGGAGAGAGGAGTGATGAGAGCAAAAGCTAAATGGAGACAACAGCACCAGTTTCTTTATTATGTATGAGGCCTTTCCATAGGAATGGTGAGCCTGCCTCAGATGCACTGCCTCAGGTGTGCCTGTGTCATCTCTCTGTGGTACCTGGAAACCAGAACACACTGAGTACCTTCGGGGCTTTATTTAGAAGATAAATCCAGGGAAATCCAAGGATGTATATTCTCAAAGCAGAAGAGCCCAGAATGCCCCTGGATATGCCGACAGTGGTCTGGGACCTCCACTGTCTCCCAGCTCTGCTCCCGCCTGGGCTGTGTGAGGCCGTCCAAGCCGAGCTTTGCAGAGACTCCTGTGCTGAGTGCCCGTATTCCCGCAGCCCGAGCTACCTCCTGCCCAGGAATCAGGGAAGCAGGTTTCCAGGTCGGTGCCGCACGGCAGCTCCTGCGCAGCTCGTCGGGAGGATGCTGAGCGCAGGCGGGAGCCGCCGAGGCCGGCCGTGCTGTCAGGGAGGCGTTTGCCGGGCGATGCGGGGCTCACACCGGGCTGCAGCAGCACTCGGAGCCCGAGGCAGGGGGACCCTGCTACGGCGGGGATAATGGCAGAGGCACTCCTGAGGAGTGTTATCCCCTGCGCGGAGGGGAGGGCAGAGGGAGCGTTCGCAGAGCTGCCTCTGGCTTGGCGCAGGGGGACAGCTCCTGCTCCGTGCAGCTCCCTGAAGTGCTTGGTCATTGCCTTGTAAAGGGCATTTTCTGGATGTTTCCATGTGCCTGTACACAACGAATTCCCATTCCACATTCATATTGCTCCCCGACCTCCCAAGGGCACTGCCTCTTTGCAATCTCACCTCCCGAGGCTGTAAAATAGCTATGATGGAGGTTTGGGGTGTTTTTTCTAGCACTCAGAGCACCTGATTAACTATTTGATAATGACACACCTCCTCCTGGAGAGCAGAGCCAGGCGGCCAGCAGCTCTGCCGGGCAGGCAGGGACAGGGCTGGGAGGAGGGTGATGCTTGGAGCAGAGAGTATGGTGGCAGCTCCAGCCCTGCCTGCTCAGGCCGATGCAAGCACCCAGCTGCGGGGACCAGACCCCGAGCAGGGGGGAGGGGGCAGGCCCCCTCCTGGGGGTGCAAGGCTGCCAGGCTCTTGGGCTCTGTGCCAGCACTTTGGCACCCCCAGAGTCCCCAACCTTCCCAGGCAGTTCTGGCAAAAGGGGAAAAAACATCTGATAACCAATTTCTTCCTATTTTCAGAATTTCTCAGTCTGTTCAGATGACTAACCCCTTTTTGCAGCCATATTTTCTCAAGCCCATATGGCAGTACAAGTCTTCGTTCTCCACTGTCCTGTGTGAATTCCCAGAGCTGGCAGACGTGTGGTCCTGCAGGGCAGGAGACTTGGGAGTGGGAAGAGAGGGGTTTGAGAAGAGAGGTATTTGGGCTGGGGATGGCAGGACAGCTCTGTTAACCCACGGCTATTCCCAGCACAATAGCAGACACCACCCAGGGCCTGAGAAACATGGGAAAAGAAGGAAAACACTCCTCTTTAGGGACTGGACATTAAAAAAAGGTAAACTCCCTGTGTCTGGAAGCTACCATGGAAAACTGAGGAGCACAAGTAAGATACACATTTTTAACAAGGACAGCCAGGCACTGGAGCTGCTCACCCAAGGGGCTGGTCGAGTTTTCCTATAGAAGTTGTTTTTCTCTAACCCAGCCTGGGTTCGTTTCCAGCAGAACTTCAGACAGCAGCAAAACCCACGAGCCTGCGGCTGTCGGCCCATGCCCTGTGGAAGGTCAGAGAGGGATGATGTACCTGCTGCTTTTCCCTAAGGAATGAAACCCTGCGGGACCCAGGATCCCGCCCTTGAGAGGTGACACCGGCAGGAGCTGCTGAGAGCTCATGGTAACAACAGGAGTGAGAGGGTAATTAGCAGTGATGGCTCCTGACCCAGGCGCCCCTGATCTCCCTGACTCTTGTAAAGGGAGTTATTAGTCAAATACCGCAGCTGCGTGGGAAACAATTACTGCTAATTACTGTCGAGTCATGGCATCCTAAGATTTTAACACAATGTGAAAGTCTTGTGTGATTAGAGACCATCAGGTGATTGTCTAAGGGGTTTCCATGCAGCTTATTCCTGAGAAGGCAAGATGGTTCATACTCAATGGTGATTTTCAATGATGTTTAATCTGTACATAATATTAAAAATACAGCAGGCTGGCAGACTGAGACACAGCAGGCAGCAGAAACCTTCCCCCTGCTCCCCTCTAAAACCAGAATAGATGGAGATAGCTGGCACCTTGTGCAACTAGTCACCTGTGCAACTCCTACTCAGATTTTGACTAATCCAGCCCATTGCCCAGCCTGGTGTGCACTAGGAGCAGGTCATTGGGTCAGAGCAAGAGCCCTAGGGTGGTAGGAGGTGTCCAGAAAGAGCTAAAGGTCTGCAATACAGCCACTGTCCTCCATCCCTACAGCCAGTGCCTTCCCAAGAGTCTGCTGACTCTTGGGAATAGGACAGACCAAGCTGGGAGGTGTAAAAGTCAGCTCACCTCCAAAGCTGCTGCAACGAGTGGAGCCTCCAGCAACAGGAGTGCTGAGGCCTCGCTGCCTCCTGGTGTGCTGGAGGGGACGTCTGCTCCATGACTGAAGAAGGAATGAGCATTCACCCCTGGATTGGGATCTACTCTGCTCACAGGTGTGTGACTTCAGAGTTCCAGGTTATACACTATGGGACCTCTTGGCTTGAGCGGTGAGTAAGTGAATTTGTGTGAATCCCTTGGGCAAAGCAGATGGAGACACTGTTTGTTGGGCTTGTTTGTTGTATCTCTTAATGAGCTCATAAAATTAAGTGTAATTTACAGAGCACTTTGTCCTACACATTCGAGAGATCCAAATGGCCGTGACACCTCTCCTTTGTCCCTTCCTGCCAGCTGCCAGCTGTGATGAGGCACGTCTGTGGCCAGGCAGGACACCAGGGAGGAGCAGAGCAGCAGTGCCCTGCCCGGACCAAAGGCTCCAGTGGAATGTGTGGGACAGCCGGGAGGGTCCCACCTCCCCAGGGAGGAGATGCAGCAATGCTGAGCCTGCAAAAGGGAAAGGAGGGTGAGCACCAGGAGCAAGGAAGTGATTTTAGCACCTCTAAATCTCAGGAAAGGGTTAAATCTGAGTCTGAGTCAGGACCTTGAGCTTGTTTTTTTGTTACAAACATACCTGAGACCCCGGAGGCAAATGCCCTATGAGAGAGGAGCAGATCCTGGGCTGGAAACACGGTGTCATGGTTAAACTGAGGTATTCAACAGTTGGAAATTGCTGAGTGTCTGCCTTATTAGATTATCTCACTGCTCTTCCTT
The DNA here is from genome assembly GCF_003031625.1 of Empidonax traillii. Classification (NCBI taxonomy): domain Eukaryota; kingdom Metazoa; phylum Chordata; class Aves; order Passeriformes; family Tyrannidae; genus Empidonax; species Empidonax traillii. Next base: position 86,522 of record NW_020956101.1, read on the forward strand.
CCTCTTCTGTAGGGTTCTTTATTCAGAATTTGCTCAAATATTTTCCTTCAGAAGATTTAATATCTCAAAGTGCAAATATCCAAACCCTGTATAATTTTGTAATTTCATACTCTGTGGCTCTTTCATATGCATATCACTCATTTGCCATCCCTTTGAAAGATGCAGCTTGAGTAACGGAAGTGAAAGAAAACCCATTCAGTGTTGATTTTAACTGAACAAGCTCAGAAGCGGTGGGGATCCATGCCAGACTCCAGCTCACTCTCTTTTGAAGAGTTATTACTAGAATTGTTTTGCTTATGTGTCTCTATTTTTTTTTCCAATTAGCAACTTCTCAAAAATATTATTTGTCTTATTATTTTCCCCATTCTGCTTGTTCGGGATGCTTATGCTTAATAATCACTAAATCTGCTTTCTCTTCCAGTTCCAATGGAATATTGCATTCCTTGTCTAGACAGCAACACTCCAGCCTGCATTCAGGAGTAATTTTCGCTTTGACAGGTTACTTATTTTTGGAGCACCCTTTTCACTTCAGAGTGGTTATGGCAGTGGTGAGCTCCTGTAGGCTCTAAACTGCAACTGGAGAGACTGTAAAGATTGTAAATTAGAGACTGTAGAGATTCTAAATAAAAGATCTTTCTTTCTTCTATGTATAAATGAGGTCTCTGGTAGCTCTTCATTCTCCTACCCCAGTGAGTTGAACACGAGCCCTCAGCTTATTGCTGGGATGTAAGACAGGAGATGGGACATCAAGAAGAATAATAGTTTGAATTATTGGACACTCTTTGCCATGCAACATTTGGCTTAAGGAAAATACTTAAATCAGGAACCGGTAGAAGATCAAATTCCAGTCTATTATGGAAATGAGCTCTGCACATGGCTCTGACAGTGCTGAGGGAATTGTGGCAGGCTGGGGATGGAGATTTTGCTGTTTTCTACTGAGAAGTCATCTCAACAAAGAAGGAATAAATTGTATAAGAAAGAAATGTGAATAAAGAAGAATTTTAAAAGACTGAGACCCAAAACCTGAACATGAAGAGAGTGCAAGTATTAAGGCAGCACTGAAGCAGGGAGGAGATGGGCAATGGAGCACATCTTTGGCTCCATCTCTGGCTTTAAAGAGGTAGGGGGGCGGTGCTGAGCCCTGAGAATGCAGCACAAGGTGCCTGTGCTGTTTGCTAGGTGAAGCCAATCCCATCTGCAGGGCACCCACCACTTCCCTCTGCTGAAATCATGGAATCCCAGAATCATTTAGATTGGAAAAGCCCTCCAAAAGCATCGAGTCCAACCATTCCCCCAGCACTGCTGAACTGTTCAGTGATGGGCAATAAGATGCCGCATTCAGAGATGGGCAATCACTGTTCTTGGATCTAGTGCAGTTAATCCCACCCTCGGGAAGAGAAATTTGGAGCTCTTTTCCCCCAAAACAGCCCATCAGATCACAGTACTGCACCCCAGCCCCGAGTCCTCCTCTGGGGCACTGTTGTTTTGCCTCCTGTCTCCAGCTGTGTTGGTTCCCTCAAAAACACATGTAAGTCTGCTTACAGATGGACAACTGGGTTTGCCCATGGTGTCAGCAGCCCCCTCCTCATGCAGACTCTGCCCCAGCTCCATCTCACACATCAGCGCTGTCTGCCAGCCACAGTGAGCCCCTGGCACTCCCCGACTGCTCTGGTCCCTGCCTGCCCTGGGAACACTGGTCCCCGTGCCTGGAGGTGACAATGACACCTAGCAGAAGGAAATAGCCTTTTGCAGGTAACAGGTTTTTTCGGAAAGGCTGTTTTTCTAAATTATGACTGGGCTTATTCTTTATTTTTGATTCACAGCCCTGCAATAAATCCTTTTCTTCCCATTTCTTGTGCAGGGTCTCCATCTGCCATATTTCCTCCCACCCCTATATCCAAATTAAACAAGCCATGCTCTAGATGAGCTTGGGTCCCCACCAGCCATCATGAGGGTGAGCAAAGCCATCGTGTGAGGCACAAAGCTGGCCAAAGATAGAGCCCTGAGCTCACGTGCTGGCTCCAGGTCGAGGAGGTCTGGGGCCAGGGGGACAAGGTTCCCAGTCAGAACAGCAAACTTTTCCTAATTGTGCCTCAAGGTCTTTCCTAGACAAAATCGTGCTCATGTGATGCAGAATCGTGGCTGGTGTGAGGTCACCCAGAGCTCATCTGCATTCATCCTCCAGCTTGTGTCTAACAGTTAAAGCACTTCTTTAACAAGCCAGGTACCAACTTCTAGAAATCTTCATATAATCATGCAGGAGATTTAAAAAAAAAACAAAAAACCAAAAAAACAATGCATTATTTTTTTACTCAAAAAGCAAATCTGTTAAAAGATCAAGTAAATAGACTCTACAACTACTGTAATCTTGACTTCAAGCTGTTTTTTGATTAAAAGTTTTAAAAAGGATGCACTCCGACTATTAAGTATCTATTACTTGGTTTGGTTTCATGTGATGAACCAAGTCTGTTTGAGGACAAAACTGTTGCTGGTCCCCCCACCGTGCAGTGGTTTTGGGTGAGAGGTCTGATTCACCAGCAGTGCCAGTGGCAGGGACAGGCAGTGCGGGGCTGGCACAGGAGGGACTGGGAATCAATCTGTGCTGGGATTCCACCACCCACCAACGTACCCTGGGGAGAAACGTCACGTCAGTTTGCCTTAAGCAGCCTGTTTGCCTGGGCCAGGTTCAGCATCGCTCACCCAGAGCCTCCCCAGCCAGCGAGGGCTCTCACCTCCAGTCTGCTGACAAGGAGATGCAGCGCTCGGGAAGGAGCAGGATCGGTCCCTGCCTTTTTGTACAATGCAACAGCTCCCCCATCTTACAGACTAAAGAACTTAAAATGGAAAAACATTCCTAGGAAATGAGAACCAGGGTAACTCCACACACTTCCCCACTTCTTCTAGAGGGAGAGGCTGACGTGCTCTGGTCCCTGAAGCATTCCTGTCTCTGGGGAAGGGGAATCCACTCCATGCAGGGTGACACTTGACATTTGGGTGGATAGGACAGGGGATTTTCTCCCTGTAAGAACGAATAGACATTGCTGGTTTCAAACACTTTTTGGTGAGGTACCACAGTCTCTCTTAAGGAGCGCCACGTACCACCCCTCGCCGTGGTTTCTGCAGGGCTGTCAGAACCCACAGCGTCCGGACGCTGCTCGCCTGCACTGCTGCCTGTCTCCTTTAGGGTGTACACGCAGCACGCGGTACCAGCGCTCGCCGCCCGGCGAGGAAGGGCTCCTGAGCCCATGGAAAGCTGTATGATCGCTGAGCAGTGATGCTATGCCTTAACGCTCCCTGCTCCAGTATCGGCACAGCCATCACCACCGCAGACATGGGGCATCCCACCCCTCCTGCCCACTGGAGTGCCCAGCTCTGCTGGTCCAGCGGAATGGCAGCGACTCCCAAGAATGCTGCCGGCTCCCAGCACAGCTCTAAGGATGGCTCTGGTCTATGCTGGGCTGGGGGAGGAGGTCTGAAGGGACGAGGGACAGGCAGCCCTGTGACAACGTGGGTTGGTTGCTGTGGGCAGCAGGCTGGGTGAGTACAGCACCTCGTCACCAGCCTGCTGCAGGGCACTGTGCCCAGGCCCCAGGTCTCTCCTTGAGGGGTGACTAAGGGTTAGAAAGTGCACAAAAGCAGCTCTGTGTGTTATTTGAACAAAGCACTTTCCTGAAGAAGCTCTCCTTACTTCAGTCAAAAAAGAAATTATGAAATTTTAAAATGATACCTGCAGAGAAAGATTTCAGGTTAAGGAATGAGTGGCTCTATCAGGAAAAAGGCATTTTAACACTGCTTGGAGGCAAGAGCAAGACAAATCCCCTAGCACGGGCTTGTTTAGAAGGGTAATGGGGGAGGAGGCTGAGCCCCAGCAGCAGGGAGGGTCCCCAAGGCAGGGCGAGTCCTGGCCAGAGCTACCTCACCTGAGTGAATCCCCAGTGCTGGGGCCATGCAGGACAGTGCCATTTGTGGGGTACACTGCCAGGCACCGGGGATAACGCTGCCAGGACACACACCTGTCTCTTCCCAGGGCACTGAGATTTGCCCCAAAACAGCCCAACCCTGGGCGCTGGAGGGAGCGTTCAGGCACAGACACCCCACACACACTGTCACTTAGGTCTAGGTCCAGGATCAGACAGGCCAGGTTTCCACCCCAGTCATGAGGGAGTGAATCTCCCCAGCACACCCACAGCTCCCACACTCCCAGACACTCCAGGGACAAATAGTTTTCTCACTGATATATTAACAAGGCTGTGGTGTCGTCTCAGTCTCAAGAGGGATTTCAGGCTGGCAGAGAAGCTACAGCAGCCTTTGTCCAAAGCCCTGAGGCCAGAGAGTGCAGGACGTTTCTGTAGCTGTGAGGATGTGGAGATCCTGCACTATGCTGTACCGCTACCAGTTCAGAGTGGTCCTGAACCAGACCTCACGATGTGTTTGTGCTGGATGGGACAAACCAGTGCACTCTCAGTACACTCCAGGCTCTGAACACAAGCTTCCACCGAGTTCCCACGGAGCTTCTCCATGTCCCTATGGCCAGAGAAGCCATACCAGAGGCTTGTCTCCCTTCCCAATGCCAGCTGCATCACTGGCATCACTGGCATACCAGCCCCTCTGCTCCTGGGGCAGCAGAGAACTGACAGAGCAGCAGCAAATGCTTGGAACTGAAGCCTGAGACACTGGTGGACACCAGCCAAGACCATAGATATTTTACCAGGGAGCATCTTCTCTGCTCTCTCCAGAGGGGAGTACACTGTGAATGCCAAATCAGGGCTGAGCACGACGCTCTCCAGCTCCAAAGAAAACCCATGCTAGGACTGTGGGCAGAAGGACAGCAGAGCCCACCCCAGCAAAACCAGCTGACATGAGTTTTCCCTCGAGGGAGCAGAAGAATTAGACTCATTCCCTCCTACCAGCCTGTCTGTCCCCATAACAGCTTGAACCAGCTCCATGAGACAGCTGCTGGGACTAGAAGTTAAGCCCTAACTCACAGGCCCAGCCCACCTGCCTGGCTCTGGGCAGCTCCTGAGGCTGCCAGAAGGGCAGAGGATGCTGCAGCTCTGGGAGCTGCATTCCTTCTGAGACCAGGGTCAGAGGCTGTTGTGGAGACCAACGAAACAAAATTTCTTTCTACTTCAACGCTCTCAGGTCTCATGGACAGCCCTGAGCCCGGGAGCACTGACATGTTTCCTCTTCTCACTCATACCGACGCCAGATGCTGCATCCCAAGGCACAAAAAACTTTGGCACAATGTCAGCAGAGAGGTCTGAGGACTCCTACTGCATCTTCCTTCTTCTGGGACAGGGCTCCCCCCACGTGCGTCCGCAGCGAGATGCCGGTCGCAGCATCATCGCTCCCGCTGCCTCCGAGCACACAGAGCAGCCTCAGCAGCGGCCCCGCGGGCTGGTCCGGCTGCAGACAGTCCCGGGGCAGCCTCCGAGGCAGTTGCCTCCCGTCCCAGTGGGAGGGTGTCGGAGGAAACGGTGCCGTTGCCAAGCGGCCGACAGGGCACGTGCTTGCACATCCCTCCAGGTGCGGGGTCACTGGTCGCTGATGAGGTTCGTTAATTAGCTCCTCTGCCGGGCTCGCCAGGTAGCGCCTCTCTGCTTCGGGTCCTGCAACGTCCCCGGCATTTTCCCACAAAAGAGCATTAGAAAAGGGTGTCAGTATTCCGTAGCACGAAATGCACTCTCCTCCCCGTTAGAGATCCAGGAGACAGGTAACGATCCCGAAATTCCCCAAAGCTTTCCACTTTACTCCCCCAAAGGTGACCCAGCCTTTCCGTCTCCTGCCAGGATCATCCCTCCTGCAAGTCCGGTGCTGCAGCCCCTGTCCTTGGACCGGGCAGGGTCCAGGGCAGCTGTGCGCCCCGGGGGTGGGCAGGAGCCCTCGCCATGCAGGGCAGTGCGGAGCGGAGCCGCCTCCGCGCTCCCACCCCGCGGGGCCGCTCCGCGGGACGATTCCGCCGGTGCATCTGTCGGATCCACCATCAGGTCAAACCCTGGCGCACCCCCCGCGCCGACCCCGCCCGCCGCCCGCTCCGGTCCCGGGGCCCCGGGCGGAGGCTGGCAAGGGCTGGCAGGTGCCCCGAGGGCCGCGGACACTCTCGGTCCCCGTCGCTGTAGCCTGGCCCCGCCGCGCCGGGGCAGGCAGAGGCGTGTCCTTGCCGGCGTCCGTGCCCGTGTCCCTACCGGTGGCCGGTGCCGGTCCCGCCCGGCGGCGCGCAGCCCGGAGCCCGGCGCGGCGGGGGGCAGCTCGGCCGCACGTCTGCGCGGCGACGGCCGGGCGGCTGCGGCTCAGCCGTGCGTGCGGCGGGGCGGGGAGGGCCCGGCTGCTCCAGCCCGCCCCGGCGCGGCGCGGCGCGGGGGAGGCGGCGGCTGCTCCATGCGGCAGCGAGCGGCGCGGCTGCCCGCGGCCGGGGCCGGGGCCGCGCGGAGGCCGGCGGCGCGGAGGATGGGCGCAGCAGCCGCCGCCGCGGAGGGCCGAGCCGCGGGCGCCGCGCTCCCCGCCCTGCCCCGCCGCCGCGGCTGCTCCGCCTGAGCGCGCCCGGCGCGGAGCGGCGCGGAGCCGCATGGCCCTGCCACCGGCCGCCCCGCGTTAGCGGCACCCGCACCCGGGAGGCGCCGGCCCGGCGGCGGGGCTGCCCGCGCCCCGGCCACGTCCGTCCATCTCTCCGACCGACCGTCCGTCCGTCCGACCGTCCAGCGCAGCGCCCGGCGCAAGGATCCCGCAGCAGGGCGCGGAGCGGCAGCGCTTGGCGAGGATTAACCTGGCGCAGGTACACGGCAAGGTCAGCGCCGGCGGGCGCGGAGTGGGGCGGGCTGCCCGGTGCGGGGCGATGCGGGACGATGCGGGCGGGCTCGGCGGGCTGATGCGGGCGGGCTGCTCCGCGCCCCCCGCCCCCGCCCACGCGTGTGTGCATGTGCCGCCGCCCGCCCGAGCCGCCGCGTGGGGCCGTCCCCGGGCCGCCCTGCCCGCCCCGGCCGCGGGCAGCCCCGCCGCGGAGCCGCGGTAGGATGCGGGTGGTGAGCGCCGGCTCGGGGCGGAGCGGCGGGCAGCCCGCCTGCCGCCAGCGCCCGCAGCCCGCCGGGGCCCGGCCGCGGCCGCACCCGCAGGGGACGCGCTCCGGCCGCCGCCCGTCCCCGGAGGCTCCAGGTAACGCGGGGGGGGGTCGCGCCTGGCACATCTGCATTGCACCGCCGTACCGGCCCGGGGGACGGGGCGGCGGGGGGCGGCCCGGCGGGTGCCGAACGGCCAGGGCAGGGCGAGCCCGCGGCGCGGCAGGGGCGCCGGTACGGGGGCAGCGGCATCGGCAGCAGCGGAGGGACGCCCCTCCCGGGAGGGCGTCGGCCGCGGGGAGCGCGGGGCTCGGAGCGGAGCGGCAGGGCGGGCACCCCACGGACGGGCCGGGCCGCGCTGCCGCCTCTGCCCGCGGGACGGCGCCGGCGGCCGCCCGCGTTGGGCTGGGCTGGGGATGCTGCGGGGCCGGCGATGGTGCGGGGCCGCCCGTGCTGCTGCGGCCGCCGCCCCCTCCGCGCCGCGCTGCTGCCGCCGCCGCCGCCCGGTTACGCGGCACCGCTGGCGCTGCGGCGCTGCCCAAGCGGGCGGAGGCGCCGCTGTGCGCGGAACCATCCCGGGGCGCTCCCGCGGGGCCGGGACCGCGGCTCAGGGATGCAGGGCTATGTCGGAGGGAGCAGGAACCCTGCGGCTCCCCCCGCCCCGTCCCGGCGCCCCTGCCCGCTACACACACATAGCTCTGGGGTCCGTCGCGGTCCCCCGCGTCCCGGGATGCGGGTGTACTCCCCTCCATCTCCTTCGCCGTCTCCGTGACGAGCACCGCTGTCTGCGGGAGAGCGAATATAGGACAGGATGGACGTTCCCCGCCGGAAGGTTCCCGTTGGGGAGATGGCAGAGCAGCGGCGGAGGAGCCGGCGGAGCCTCGCAGCCATGTTGGTGTCAGAGCATCAGCCCTCCCGGCTCCAGGAGCGGATGCCGGAGCACACAGACTCCTGGAGCCCAGGAGCAGCTGGCGGCGAGCAGTGGATGCGGGCACGGGCCGGTGTGAGGCGGCCACGGGCACATCTGGGCCAGGAGGACTGGGAAAGCCCCTTCCCGGGCTGGTCTTTGCCAACATGGGCTGGGGGACACCGGCTCTGCAGTTCCTCTGCATCTTGGGACAGCAGTGCTTCCCCTCCTGCATCTTCACCTCCTCCCTCCCTCTCTCTGTCGCATCTCTGGGGCAGGGACCGTTTCTTATTACGTTGCATGTCTGGAGCAGAGGAAGGTGTTGGTCCCAGCTGCGGTCATGAACATGGCCTCACTGGTCCTGGAGACCAGGGGTGGGACAGCAGGTGTCCCCAGCCAAGCCCAGCTCTGTGCAGCCTACAGGTGACTGCCATGGAGCTGGAAGTCCCTGCCCTTGGCCATCGTGCTGTCATGCTGGTGATCCTCCCCACCCCCGCTTCCATTTCACATGTTCTGCGTGACACGTGGTGTCAGCTCATGCATTCTGTGCATCCTCGGGCGAGCGCTGCGTGTCCAGGGCTGCTCAGACCAGCACAGCCAGGCAGCACTTTGGCGAGGCCAAATGGATCCATCCCGGGATTGAAGCCCATTTGGTTCCATCTGTGTGTGGAGGGCTCTGGGCTGGCTCTGCCAACACCAATCCTGGCCCTGATTGTGTCCAGGAGCGTGGGGCGGAGCTGCCTGTGCCAGGACCAGCGTGTCCTGGTGCGGCGGGGCTGTGTCCCCCCATAGCCGGCTGCTGGACCCGTGTGATCAGTGCTGTGTGTGCTGCCCCAGGGATTCTGGCTGGGTACCCCGGTCCTGTGTATGGGCCCCACCTCGGAGCAGACTCTGTGGTGCTGCCATAGTCGGTCCTGGCAGGGGGACGTGTGCCAGTGGGCTCTGGAGCCAGGCCTGGTGATTTTTGTGCTGATCTGGGAGTCAGGTTCAACTCTGCACAAGGAGCTGTACCAGAGCCTGAGTGTTCTCAGTGCCCAACACCTTCCTGATCCATGGTTCTATATATATACTGTACTCAAGGGATTATGCATTTGTTTAAATGCATAATAAATGTGTTTAAATGCATAAGGCTGGAGCAGAATGAACACCAGAGCTCGCCAGTTCGGCCTGCAGTCACAAGCCTCGCTAAGAAACATCTCCTGGCATATTAGCTCATCTTTCTTCTTTCAGAAAGAGCAGTTCCTGTTTTTATCATGGCAGGGCAGTGAGTGGAAGCAAATTCTGGATATCTCAAGTGCCCAGTGCAAGTTCAAAGCTGAACTAGTTCACCAGTTCAACAAACACTTACAGCTGCAGGAGAAGGCTCCAGTTGTCCCATTCCACCAAACACATTCAGCTGTGGAAGTGGGCTCCAGATTGTTCTTTCCCAGTGAGAGCTGGCAGGTTGGGCGCTCTGTCATCCTTGTGACCAGGAGAAGCGCTGGGCTTGGCTGCAGCAGTGCTCAGGATGCCGTCCCAGGGGGTTGGTTTGAATTTTTCATACAGCTCTTTTCTAGAGAGGCTCCCATTGGCCGCTGAAGGTGTGAGCAGTGATGGGGAGAGGAAGGCTGTCCGGTAGTGTGGCACAGGATAGGAACCCAGAAGAGATGGCAGAGCAGCATGACAAGAAGAAACCAGATCTTCCTCAATTTTTTGAGAAAGATTAGAGGCATGAAGGCGGGTGCAGCACGAAGGATGGGCCTGGCACATGGGGTGCCTGTCTTGGGAAGATGGAGCACCTGAGGTGCCTGGAGGGCTCGTTTCTCCTCTGGGGCACGTGGAGGTAGCTCAGAGGCTGGAGAGCTAATGGCTTTCCATTGCTGATCAATACTGCCCGTGCTTTCAGATGTGGTAACAGGCTCGGTTTTACAGAGCGATCTTTGCATATTCCCTGCGCGAGCAGCGAGGCTGGAGTGCCACTCTAATGGCCTCGCTATTAGCGGGCTCAGAGCCTGAGCCAAACTGAAAAGGCTGTCTAAGTGCTGCTCAAGCATTTTGGGCCAGGCATATTCTATGCATTAGGGAAGATTTGTACTCCTTGGACCAGACATCACTGAGTGTTGTCTATTTATACACATCTAAATATATCCGCTGCAGTCTTCAGTCTTTTCTAGCTAGTAGTAAAATTACTTTTCAATATCACACTATTAAAGTGTGCTTGCTGAGACTATCTGATGAAGTTTGTGCTAAGAGTGGGCTTTGTGTATATGTGTGTGTGTTTTAAACAAAAACTATTCTTGAGGTAGTTACCTAAAATGCTTTGGGAAAAAAAGCCTGTTGTTGTCCGTGTGGCTGGGTAGCAGAGAGAATGTGGTTGAACAGAACAGAAGCAACACTGGAGACATGCTCAAGCCTGGAAAGCCAAATCCAAACCTTATTGAAAGTATAAGGTTTGGTTGCTGAACAGTGAACCATTCTTTCTAGAAATATATACCAAATAATCATGTACTTTGCAGCAAAATAGAAACATTTGCTTCAAATTAGTCAGATACACCTTCTGTTACCCTGGAGTTTGCGATGTCGTTTTGAAAACAAAATGACAAATCTTGAAGAAGTAACTTAGGTTACGGAATTCCTCAGTGCAATGCCCAGATCCAGGCTGTCGAAGGAGTTCCCACACAACCCTGCTGCAGGGGTGGGTCTGTGTCCCTGTGTACCTTTCTCTGGAGCTGGCATGGGTCTGGTGGGGCTCCCAAGGAGAAATGGAGACCTCTGCTACATCCCCAAGTGAGCTGCAGGTCTGCTTACTGGGCGGTGCAAGTGGTGTATGGCTGAGCCTGCAGGCTGACGTGGGACAGTGATGGCCTCCTGTTTGTCTTCTGTGGAGCTCTCGCTGTTGGCTCTTGGAGAACTAAGAGGCTGCAGAGGAAAAGGGAGGGGTTGGCATTTGGGGAGAGCAGGTGGGGTGAGGAGAGGTGAATGCAGGGCTCTCGGAGGACACCCTTGCCTGAAGCCCCTCAAGCCAAGGACAGATGCTGAGCCCCTGGGCCACCCCTGGTCCCTCAGCCAGGACTCTGTGGGTCCATGGGGAAACTGTGTGGTGCCAGGAGCTGTGCCCTGACAAGGACCGTGGGTGCAGATATTCCTGGCAGCTGCTTTAACTGCCCAGTTATCCTATTCTTTAGCTGTGTGAGGGCCTCTGGGGTGTCTGAGGGGCTCCCTGCCCCATCCTGGCTGGCTCACTGGCTGCTGAGGCACAGGCTGGGCACCCCATGCCTGTCACCTGAGCTGGGCAGCAGCTCTCATATTCTCAGGGAATAAATGGCTCTGCAAGTCATATTTGCCCCAAACAGGCAGGCTAATGCAGAAGGTGATTTGTCAAATGGCTAATTGAGGCAGTAATGGGAACCTTGGTGGGTGCCTCTAATTGCATAGCACATGGCCAGTGGGACCTCGGATCATTTGAGCCAGTTCCTGATGCTGCAGAGTCTGTGTCCAGTGCTGTACTTTTGAGGTTGCTCTTCTAGAAAAAGCTTCTCACTCGGAACTGTCTCTTGGCAAAAAGATTTCCATGAAAACAAAATTATTAAGTAATTTTGCTTTAAAATGGAACATCTTTTTTCCCTTGAAGTTTTTGTTTAGGCTTCTCTGTCAAGATCATGTTGGAATTCTTTTGGATTGGAGACAGATTAAACTCCTCAGTTTTTGTTGGCTCAGCATTGTTTCATTGCCAGATAGATGAAATTCCCTGTGTATTTATTTCTAATTCTCTGTACTTCCTGGTCTCTGTATTTGGCCACAGGGGACGGAGAAGCAGGAGCCCACCGTAGTGCGCTGTGGCAGCTCTGTGCCTCCTGCAGCAGGACTGACCAGCTGTGGGACAGAAGGTGTATGAGGAAAACACATACAAGAAGGAAAAAGGGCGGTGGAGAAAGTCACAACAAGCGGAATGCCCAGGCTGTGTTTTCAGTCCCCTGATGACAGCGCTGCTGGTCCTGGGGTTGGGATGAGATTGCTTTACCACCGAGTCATGCAGAGATGTTCTGCCGCTCATGGGTGAGGTGTGAGTTGAACTTCTCCGGGTTTAAGCCAGAGTTGAGAGTTTTCCTGGGATGTGAAGTCTTTGCCCAGGGCAGGAGGGCAGGTGCCATGGGCACAAGAAAGGCAGGTGCCGGTGGCACAGGAAGGCAGGTGCTGTTGCAGCACTGCCAGGGCTCTGGGAGCTGCGTTGATGTTGTTTTCTCCAACGCGCTTTTGAAACCCTTAATGTAAAACTCCCTGATAGGGCTCGTGGGAGTGGGTCTGAGTAAGGCGAGCGGGATTTGTCGCCTTGTCAGCTGTGAGTCAATGGTGCCGCCAGGTACGTGGTGTTTCACAGGGAGCCTTCTGCTGCCGGCTGTGATTCCGTGCAGAGCTGGTGTTGCTGTGCTGTGTGTGCTGTGGGCAGGTTTGGTGTCACTGTGGGCAGGTTTGGTGTCGCTGTGCTGTGGGCAGGTTTGCTGTGCTCACGGCTGCTCCTGACACGTCAGCCTCATGTCTCATCTCCGCTTGTGCCTGGCTGCAGTGATGCTGCTCTTGGGGACCAGGCTCCAAACTGCAGCTCCCGAGCAGTGACTGCTGCTCTCCTCCTGCCTCTGAGCTTCAGCTTTGGTCGAGACTGCCTTGGAGACTGTGTTGCAGGCATGTGGGAAGTGCTCTGCACAGCGATGGCACCCTGGTCAGGAGAGAGGCAGGGCCCTGAGTGCCACGACCGAACCCAGGCAGGCTGACCCAGACAGTTGAGCATCTTCTACCTCTACAGTGTAAAGAAACAGGACGAGAACAGCACAAGCCCCAGTCCTGGCTCCAGTGGTGTTTGCCAGTGCCCAGTGGCAGGCTGTCCCAGCAGGGACTGTGCAGCTCCTTGGCACGGCCTGTGGTGGGCTGGGGACGTCCTGTGGGTGGACCCAAGTGATGACCTGTCCTCATTGTGTCACTCGTGGGTCTGGCAGCACTCAGGCCCCATGGGCTGTTCTGGGGACCGGGGCTGGAGGTGCTTGTGGAGAGAACCAGCCCCCCCTGGGTGATGGGTGGCTGCAGAGGCTCTGGCAGCAGAACACCCGCAAGGGGACTCCTCCTGGGCTGCTCATCACTCCTTGCCCTGGGCCACTCCAAACAGGTGTGTCCTTGTCCCAAGGTGTGTGGCAAGGACTGAGCTTAGTGAGCAGTTTTGAAGTTGCAGCCTTCTTTCCAGTACTCCATGTCCCTTGCACAGAACCCCCCTCTTGTTGCAGCTGGACCCTTGAATGTCCCACATACACCTCCCCACTTGCGAGCAGCAAGGAGCCCTTCATCGGGGTCTAGTGTGTTTTGGAGGTAACCATGGGGACATAGTTTTAGTCCCCCATGGCAGCTCTTTGGTTGTCCAAGGCAGGGAGGTTTGCTCCTGTTCCAGAGAGAAGGGAGAGATTTCAGCCCATGGTCTGGTCAGAAGCAGGACAAAGAGTAGCCAGGTACGTGTGTAGCAGTGGGTGATTCCTGCAAGCAGCTTGGTGTAAGGGCTGTTCAGTCCCCCAGGGCCCTCACAGCTGTTTGTGCAATTCAGAGTTGCAGAGCAATGCGTTTGTCCTGGCCTGTCCACGGTTATCTGTCTGGGCACTGCGGTCCTGCTTCCAGATTGGCACTTAACATACTTGTGTGGGCTTAGGCGGTACGTCATTAATCCCCCTGCAGTCCTTAGGGCTGTTCACGTGTCCTGGGATGCTCCAGGCTCTGTCTGTGCCGTTGCCCTCGTTACCACAGGTGACTCCTGTCGCTGGGCAGCACCATCCAGCGTAGTGCCTGCGTAGCTGTGTCCCTGCTGTGTTGTGGTGCCTGGGGTGGGGACACAGGGCATTCTCTGGAACCCCTCAGTATGGAGAAGCTCCTGGGAATAGCAGAGGAGTTGTGCGTGGAGTTGAGTGTGCTGCAAAAGCTTTAAAAGCACTGGCTTTTAAACATTTCATAGAAAGCCACAGCAAATGGCAGTGCCTGGAGGATCTGTGATATGGTGCCTGGCCTGAGAGGCATTTTCACCTGAGCAGGTGGTGGATGCCCTGGCCGTGCCCTGAGAAGTGATGGCCTTGCCCTGATGGCATCTGTCTATGGGGACTGCCTGTGGTGGGCACCTGGTGGGCTCTGTCCAGTGGTGAGGCTGTGCTGGCCCCATCACCACGGTCCTGGGGGTGCAGAGAGGGGCCTGGGGGAGCTGCTGCCCAGGCGGTGTTAGAGGAGACACAGCAAGGAGTCTGGAGAGCAGAACTGGCCTTGGCCCACCGCCGTTTTCCCCTGTCCCCAGCCACCTCCAGTTCCACTGTAGGATATTTGGCTGCCTGGGGCTGATGTAAATCCAGGGTTCTACCCCACCTTGCTGCGGATGTGGGGTCTTGGGGTGTCCCCTTTGACCAGCACCAAAGCGCTGGGCACCAGGGAACCTCGCAGAGACAGGGATTCTGGGGCTGCTGCCCTGCTGTGTGCCATGGTGGTGCTGGGCTCTCCCTGCCACACTGCTCAGGGGCTGTTTGCTCTATTTGCTGGTAGCAGGCCGAGCACACACAGCCTGACGTCACTACAGTGTTCTGATGTGGTTGAAATGGAAGGTTGCCTCCCTCTGGGCTGGTATTCCTGTTATGTTCATTATGGCCTGTTCCTGCCCTGGGTCAGACACACCATTTCTAACCTGTGTTATTAAAGAAGCATTCAGCAAACACACACCTTCTGTGGGTTGAAGCAATCCCCATGTCCTTCCCTGTTCTAGAAGGAAAACATGGTAAACACTGTGGAAAAAGACACGGTAGGTTGGGATAGATGGTTCCAGCTGCTGCTACTGCTGGATGAGGATTGTGTTAATTCCTGAGGGAGCAGACCAGGACAATAGTTTTTAAATGAGCATTCCTGGGTAGCATTGTGCTGTGCATGCAGAGGGTACCAGCAGACCTGCTCTGGTGAATGCCCCGTGATTGCGGTGCCGCTCGGCTGCGGGCTCAGCTCCGGTCGGCACCGCGGCCCCTCGGCGCTCCCGCGCCGGCTCTGCCAGGGCCTCCTGCGGCGTCAGCAAGAGGCACAAAGGGCTGAGCTGAATAAGCTTCATTCCTTCTAAGAAGCATTAAAGAAGCCAATGTACAGAGTGTGTGACTGCTTTTAAATTCCATCTGGAAAGCTAAAATAATAACAATAAATAAAGAACAGTAATGAGGAGCAGAATTGTGGCCAGCAGGATGTGAGACTCATAATGCTGGGGAGAGGCTGGACTTGCTCCTCACCAGCTGGAGCAAGTGGGTGAAATCAGATATGCAAATGGTTCCCCAGTGGTCAGTAATGCTTCCCTGGCCTGCACTGGAGATGGGAAGAAAGGTGAAGGATAAAGGAGAAAAGTGAAGGGCAAGAGCACTATGGTTACTACACATGGATCAGAGGAATCACTCGTAGTCCATGGGTGCAGCGTGTTGTTCCTGTGATCCCAGGCACAGAAAATCCCCAGATATCTGGGGAGCAGCACACACATTCCTGGCAATCCAGGTGTCCCGTGCAGCGCAGATGGCGGGGAGAGCACAGAGTCTTTGGGGCCCCAGCTGCAGTCCCATGCCCCACACCCCATCCCCTCTGGCGTGGCCGATGAGTGCCTGCACCCTGTCCCCTCCTCGCCTTCAGTCTGGCCAGCAGTGTAATTGGAGCAACACTGCTCATGCTTCAGATGCCAATGTGGTTTTTTTACATCAGAGGCTGAGCTGACATGTGCATGTATGGGGTGGCATGGAATAGGATACCTGCCTCCTGCCAGGCAGGATACCTGCTTCCTGCAGTGTGGTTTCCGTCTGCTAAGGCTCCTCTGCCCTTCTGAAGTGTGGTGAGTTTTATGGACATGGTTCTGGTCTACATCTATGTTAGCAAGTTGTATGGGGCACTAGAAGGGGATTTCTAGGCTCTTGTGATGGGTGAGGAGGGCCCAAGCATCCCCTCCATGTGTGTTTGAGTAGTCAGATGGGACTGTGTTGGCAAGGCCTGATGGACCAAGTGTGGACAAGGGGCTAGAGGTGCTGGGGGGCTGCAGTGCTCACCTGCCTCCGATGTTATGCCTGGAAGAGGCCCTGGGTGCCCTCTGGGGCAGCTCTGTGGTGCACACCAGAGCAGGGGGGTCACCCTGCACACTGCGGTGGGCAGCAGCCTGCGATGGAGGGACAGTGGGGATGGGGGTCAGGGTCTGGCTGCTGGCTCCTGCTGGTGCAGGTGACTCCACAGCCCTCAGGAGTGGTGCTGGGGTACTGGTGCTGGGTGTGCTGAGTGGTGTGGAGCAGAGCCCAGCGCTGGCTCGACTCCATTGCCAGCTGATCCCAGAGCCGACCACTGGCATATGACACTCCTTATCTCTCCAGCTCAGAAACGCAGTGCTCAGGGCATCCTGATGGATTTGTGACACTTCCCGTGGGACTCTGGGCTCATAAACCAATTAAAGGATTACATCGTTGTAATGTGGAGAGTTTTCTTTGTTTATTAAGTAATGCAGGTGTAATTCAATTAGTGACAGGCTGACCTGTCGATGTCTCATGTGGACACCAGCCAGGTTGGTCTAGAGCTGTGTTCTCCAGCATGGTGGGTCATTGGGGGTCACCCCCAAACCAGAGTGGCAGGACCTGCGGGGGCAGTTGCCTCTCCTGTAGTTCCCCCTGCCTGGCACAGAACCATGAGGGTTTGTTGTGACTTTTTCTGCCACATTCCTTTATAGAGTCATAGAATCCCAGACTGCTTTGGGTTGGAAGGCGCATCCAGTGCCACCCCCTGCCATGGGCAGGGACACCTTCCACTAGTCCAGGTTGCTCCAAGCCCTGTCCAGCCTGGCCTTGGACACTTCCAGGGATCTAGGGACAGCCACAGCTTCTCTGGGCAGCCTGTGCCAGGGCCTCACCACCCTGACAGTAAAGGTTTTCTTCCATAGAAATGAGATGGCTTATTATTATGAGATAGTTTTGGGGCAGGCTGGGTGTTCAGTGTTCATTGTGGCTCAGAAAGCAGTTTCACTCAACAGTGTCCAAAGCGTGGTCTGTCTGAGGACACGGCCTGTACCCCCACATGGGTGACTGGGGGTGGCCATGGTCTCCTCCCTGTTCCCAGCTCAGGCTCTGCCGTGGTGTTGGGGTTTAGGAATTGCTCCACATTCCCATGGTACTGCAGTGTGGGCACTGCTGCTGGAGTGCATGGTGTGGATGTGGCTGAAACACCTGCTCCCTTCGGTGGGGTCCTCAGTGCTGTTTGTCCTATCCACAGGGAAATCCCCCTGCTCTGGGCTGTGTGACACAGCCCAGGGAGGCACAGGCATGCAGGTGTTTCCTGCGGTGGGTGCATATCCCTGCTCTGGAAAGGGGAGCTTGGAGGCTTGTGGGGGACTGATGGGGCCTTGGCATCAGAGCAAAGCACTCACTGGGCACCTGTCTGCCAGCAGAGACAGGGAGAAAGAGATATGTAAAGTAGCCTGTGCATCAGTAAGGCTGGGCAGGAGTGACTTTGGAATAGAACAGGGCTGATTCAATGCATTTGGAGATTAAATTAAAGTTCAGATCTTAGTGAGAGGTGGTTTGCTCCCAGGTGAGAGACACAATGCAATTTGGTCAGCAAAACTCCAGTGTGTAGCTGGGACAGGGTGGGTGCAAAAGGTGTTTCTAGACTGCCAGAACTTTCCAGAAAGACCAGTAGGTTCCAGTGTCCCAAACAGCAAATGCTGATCAGAAGCCCACTGTGGTTTTCCATGCAATCCCGTGACAGAATTGTGCTTAGTTTGCAGCACAGCTCAAGCAAAGCTTTCCGTGTTGAATGCAAATATAATGTGGAAAAGGGGGATCTCCATATGTGTGGGCTAATAGAGACACTAAAGCAGCTCGTGTAGCCTGGTAGTGCTGGAGGAACATAAGCACCTGACAGCAGAATTATCTCTGAGGACCACAGACTGACTTGTAAACCCTGGAATAAATTGCTCTTATTTTGTAGCACTTACTTGCTCGGCTGCGCTTTGCAGGAGTTTGCTTGTCTGGCAATTCCTGTTCGTCAGGAGGAAATCCCAGACTGCCAGGGGCTGGCAGCTCATGAGCTCTGAGCTGGGCAGAGGGGACAGGTGCAGCCCCAGCAGTGAATTCTTCCCCTGCCAAAAAAGTAATAGGTAGAGGGGGACAGGAGGGTGGTCTTGGGGGCAGCTGGGCAGAGAGGCTGAGGATATTGCAAGGGGGAACTGTCCTGGCCCCCGCTGCCCTGGCCCCCTTTGGCTGCTCCACCATCACCCACTGTGGGGCAAGGGAAGCCCCAGCCCTGAGCAGACTGTTCCTGCTCTCCAGGCCTTTACAAGGACTTGATTTCCACCCTGCTGGGTGCTGAGGTGCTGGAAGTTTACAACCTTGATCTCCCACAGAACACCCATCCTGGAGGGAGCAGGTACTTTTTTTGGTGCTGGGGGAAATTAATGCAATTCCCAGCTGCCAGGCTGGCATCTGGGCTGCAAAGGCAAGGGCTGACAGCTGAGGTTCCCAGCTTCGGTATCTACAGAGGAGATGTCCTTTAAACGCCTTTCCCAGGAGGATGGGGTTTCTGGGCAGCAGGGGTGACATGGGGCTGTCCACCTGCCAGGTGGTGGTACAGGCAGCAGGGCTGCCAAAGCACAGTGTTCACTGCAGCAGCCTTGTGCTCCTGAGGCTGCTGCCTGCATCTGCCCGATCTGTGATGCTGTGAAACCTCTCGGGTGCTTCTTCTGTCTATGAAGCTCAAGCAGCTTCTTCAAATTCTTCCAGAATGACAAGATTTGAGCCTTTTTCCTTGGTAGGTGAAAGGATCTCTCTGCTCAGTCACAGCCTGGCAGCTCTTCCATCACACTCATGCTGGCAGCGATCCGCTCTCCCGACGTGTTGCCTGATTTTCTGCTCACCTGTGTCCTGCTCTTCCCAGCTGCAGCTGGTTGAGGCTGTAACCTGGCCATGACATTCCGGCCTGCGCAGGGATTTGTGCACCAACACAGTTCAATCATGTTGCCGTGGGATGGAATCTTGGTCCTTCGAGACGTCCGTTTGTGATTGCAGGTACAGCACCTCTGGGCATCTGGGAACAGCAGTCACCGCTGTGCTCCCAGTGACCAGCCAAGTCAACGGGAATGAACGGGTTCATGGTAGTTGGGGGTGCTGGTTAATGAAGGGGAAAGGGACAGCAAAGGGAAGTCAGTTCCAAGCATACGAGGACAGGAATGGAAATAGCAACATCCCCACATCTCTGGGAATTTCAAGTTTATGCTCTGATCTTTTGCAAATGTTGGCTTCCTCTGTAGGTGGTTTGTGGTGACCTGTGATCGTGGAGGGCAGGATTCCCGTGCTCCTGGAGCTGTGGCAGGGCAGGGCTGAGCAGCAGGTTTGTGGGGTTGCAACATCTCATGGCTGCTGTAGAGGTGATGATGCCTGTGTCACACACAGGGCCTGTTTGTCACATGTTATCACAGGGGACAGAGATGATCCTTTCTCTGTAGGAGTGGGCTGGGCTGCTGTTCCATCAGCCTTGGTTATGAGGGGTACCAGGCTTCCAAATAGAGTCACTCTGCGTTGTGAAAAGTCTTTTCCAGTATAATTCCAGCTGTGCTGGTGGGTGAACGTTGGAGTGTCCATGTGTCAGAAGGAAATTGCACATGAAGGTGGCTCTTTACACTGGGAGGATGCAGAGAGGACAGCTGGATCTCATTTGGGTGGTGTGGAGGAAAGGCTGCCTGGGAGCAAGGAGATCCTGCTGTGGGAGATTCTGCCCTAGGAAACCCTGCTTTGGGAGATCTGGGAATTTTTTTGTTTTCCTCTCTGCATATGTAAAAGAGAGTTTAACTGATGGCACATAGCAAAGTAGCACATTCCCTAATTTAAGTGGCTAAAGCAGAGTGAGGCATTGCCATATCCATAACATTAACCCTTTCCAGCAGTGGGAGCTCTCCTATGCCATGGCTGTGTGACAGCTGGATTGGAACCCACTGTCCCCATGTCATCCCTCAGTGCCAGAGCTGGCAGAAGAGCCGTCCTTGTGCTGCCTGGTACCATTCCAGTCCCTCTCTGCTGGGCTAGGGTGCAGGCAGTCCCCAGGACCTCAGCCAGGGGCACCCACAGCTTCCAGCAGGGTGACACTGGGGTCCCCTGGCGTGGGCACCCAGGTAGATTACTGGAGCAGAGGGTTGAAGGCATTGGCTTCATTCCTTCTCCTCCCTGACTTCATAGGAGGATTTCATGCCTTAGGAGCCTCACTCCTGAGACTCCTGAGGGTCCACATTTTCCCAGGTAGTGGTCCTGGCAGCTCACCTGCACTGTCTTTGGCACAGCTTGTTGTGGCTGTGTTCCTTCCAGCAGCTCCTGGGTGGTCCTGGTGGGGTTTGGGCAGCCCCAGACCTGCCTCCAGGTGCTTTCCCTGGTCACAGGTCATTCTGAGAGTGGCAGCGTGACACCAGGATATTTTACTTTTGGCAAATTTATTTTTGCCCTGAACAGCCTGGGGTAGTGGAAGGTGTCCCTACCCATGGCAGGGGGTGGAACTGGGTTGTCTTCAAGGCCCCTCCCAACCCAAACTGTTCTGGGATTCTATGGCCTTTCTCACAAGTCCTGTTCCTGGGAGCCATGTAAGGTCACCTGCCCACAGAGTCGGCAGTGCTGGAGCTGCTGAGTGGTGAATGGACTTGAAAATGAGTCAGCCCTGTGAGCACTGGAAGTGCTTCCCAGGGCATTGCTTTGCTCTGCTCTGTCCCCTTGCTGGGACACCGAAGTGCTTTAGTTTTCTCCATCTCCCACACTGCATTCCGAATTACAAAATTTAACAAGGGGACCAGACAGCAAAAGAGATTGGCAAAGGAGAATTTTGATAGCAAAGCTGAAAATACTTTAGAAAAAGTTTTGTATTCCTTAAAATAAAATTTCATTTTCAACAAAAGGCTTTTTTTATTAAAAGAAATTGGCATCAATTCTTTTTAGCAGAAATTAAGTGCAGTAGAAAGTAGTTGTGTATCTTGGAGCCTCCAGTGCAGATTGAAGGATGTGATACCTTTGCTTTTCTGTTGCTTGCTTTAGTATAGGAAAACAAAAAATGAAAAAAAAAAAACAGCAAAAAAGCTTTAAAAACCAATGAGCAACAACATTTAAAATGTTGGCAAATGGGTGTGGTCTTGTCTGGCACCAGGACCTGCTCCAGTGTCCCCTTGCACTGCACCAGCACCTGCCCCTTCCCTGTCCCCATCCCTGGGGCCCCTAGATCCATGTTTTAGAGACACTGGACATTTTCTGCAGGTGAAACCAAGGGGCAGCTGCCTCTGTGTCAGGAAATACCTTGGAAGTTTTCTATTTAAGCTTCTCTGCTAAAAAAATGCCATTTTTTGGAATACAAAATGCTCCACTCAAAACGTTTCCCATTTGATGGCTTTTCCTTGCGTTTAGGCCATGTTCCTGCGTGGCCTGCCCGGGGTGGGTGTTTGGTGTGGCGCTGGGCTGAGCTGGCCATCCCACCGGCACAGGGGACGCTGCTGTGGACAGCGCCGGGTGCTGAACCGCGGCGCTCCGGCGTGTTCAGGCTCCCCGGGAGTAATTATGAAGAAAAAGGGATTCCTGATCTATTCAGAGTGAAACAAAAGTTAAAAATCCCCATCATCGTCTCTGGGTTTTTCTCTCTCTTTCTCTCACCTCCCTGTGAAAATCCAAGGAGTGTGAGAACAGCAGGAGTGGTTGTGGGAGAGCTGGAGTCACTGGGAATGGTGTCTGTGTGCTGCTCCCTGTGCTGGTGGCACCTGGGGCCCCGTCCTGCCTTCTGGAGCTCGGGGCTCTCCCCTGTGTCCCCTTTCCCTCCTGTTCAGCCCCTTCCTGCCAGACCTGCTGAGGTTGGTGGGTGGGATGTGGCAGGGACATGTCACACAGACACATGTTCCAGTGCTGTTGAGCTGAGGGATGAGGAGCAGCGATGCATTTTTAACAAGGACACTGTGGGCAGAGCAAAGTCCCTGCTTTTTTCTGCGCATAATTTGAGGATAACTCAATTAGCTGCAGTAAAGTCACACTAATTTACCTGAGGTAAGAGTTTGAGGTTCCTTGTTTCTACAAGCATTTCCCTGCACAATGCTGCTCTGCCTCCTTTTGTGAGAGGGGAATGGCATAATTTTCCTGATATTAATTAAGATAAGAGAGAATTATACCAAAATGTATTCAGTGGAAAATAAGTAAATTTAAAACATGGCCAAGCTGCCGATCACAGCCTGGCCGCTGGCACAGCCCTGGCACCCCAAGCAGGGGGACTCCTTGGGGAGCAGGTGTGGGGGAGTATTGGGGGGACAGGCTGTGGGAACACTTAGGATCCACCTGGACTTCATTTTCCTTTGAAAATCGTGGTGACTGGGGAAGGCTCACGCAGGGAGGGGATGCAGTAGAGAGTGGCTGTGCTGTGGTCACCAGGAGCTGAAAGGGTCTGTGCTGGGGCCCCTGCCTTCCTGCTCGGCTGGTCCCAGGGTGGGACAATGTGGGAAAAGGTCACCAGGATCTCCCAAGATCTCTGGCTTTTTCAAGCCACAACTGGGATGTGAGCTGGAGACTCCCACAGCACAGCTGCAGGGCTGCAGTGCAATGGGCAGAGCCTGGCATGGTCCTTGTCAGCTGCTGCACAGCTGGCCACAGCTGGCCACGGCTGAGCTGTTGTGTGGCCTTGCTCAGCATCGCTGGGGCCTTGGGGCAGGATCAGCCTCAGCCTGATATGGCTGCATTTAGGGCGTGAGTGTCCATCCACTGGCATCTGTTTCTCAAATTCCATGGAACATGGAAATCTTGCCATAACAGCAAGGCTGATCAATTTTGAAGCAGCAATTAAAATCTAAACTTCTTTGCCAAAGCCTTAAGTATGTCTCTTATCTGAAATGCTCAGACTCTTTGCTGAGTTAAGAACATTAGGACCAAGAGACCCATTAAATTTTCTGGCATAGAAGAGGGAGATATAAATCCTGCAAACTGATGGGATTGCACGTGGCAGATCTGATGTTATCTGCTCCATGCACTGAGATGTAGAGGAGGAGGGAAATGACCTTTCAGAATAATTCCTCTGGGCTGGAAGTTTTGAAAGCCACTAAGGATGTCTTTTCTTTTTCCAAAAATCTGTGTAAAGTAGTTTTGATCTTATCCAGCTGAAGGAAAACCCGTTTCATTTGCTTATATTATTTTTTTCTGTCCTACAAGATATTTGATCTGTGTTTTGGAAGCCAAGGAAAGGACGTAGCACAGCTCTGTCAGCCCTTCCCTGAGCAGTTCACACCATCTCGGGTCATCCCGTTCGCAAACTGTTCAGAACTGTGACTCAGAGGTGGGTGAGGTCGCAGCCAGTCACTGTTCAGCTTCTCCTGGTGTCAGCGATGCCATCTCCGCTAATGCAGGGTCTGTGAGTCCCGAGCTGTGGTTCATTAAGGGAATAGCCCCACTCGGCTCCAGGCTGTGCTTGTTAGCCAGAGCTCGGAGCTTAATGACCAGCAGACACCGGTGTGGGTACTGCCCGAGTGGCGCTGACAGTGGGGCTTGTTAATGCGAGGCGACAGGGGATGGAGAAGTGGCCAATTAACAAATGAAGTAATGAGGCACTTGTTCCAGCAGAGACTTTTAAAGCTGCGAGTCCAGAGCAGCTGCTGGGGAGCCATTGGTGCTGGGGCTGGGGGGCTTTTGGGGTGCTGGGGCTGGGGGGCTTTTGGGGTGCTGGAGGGGCTGGGATTGCTGCTGGAGCCCCCTGTCTTGCCATGTTTCTGTCAGACCACAGAATCCCAGAGTCCCTGAGGTTGGAAAAACCCTCCCAGCCCATGGATCCCCCTGTGCCCCATCCCCACCTTGTCCCCAGAGCACTGAGTGCCACTCCAGGCTTGCCTTGGACACCTCCAGGGCTGGGCACTCCAAACCTCCCTGGGCAGCCCCTTCCAATGTCTGACCACTCTTTCAGTGAAGAAATTCTTCCCTGTGTCCAATAGTGTTAGTTTTTTGCCGCACTGACCAAAAACACTTCATCACACTGAAGTTCCTTTTTTGTCTTTGAATATCTGTTTTCTGATATTGGGGGAAATATTTTTAATTGAAATGTTCAATATCCTTGGTCAGGTTCCAGCTGCAGGAGGGGAATTGCATTTGAGATAAAAAGAGAAGCCTGTTACAGGGCTGGACCTCACAAGGCAAAGCAGGGAATACATGGGGGTGACGCAGAAGTTTTCTGTGATTATTTTTGTTTGCCCTTTGCAAAGGAGCAGCAAAATGCAAGCTCATGGCAGCTATTTTCTATTGCTACAGGAGCTAAGAAAAAGGTTAAAAAGTGACAGTTTAAGTAAGGCAGTTTAAAAGTGGCAGAGCTGGATAACTGGTACCCAGGAGTATTAAAATAATTGGCCAAGGAGCTCCCTGAGACAGTAATGGTTTATTTTTAACAAATCCTGCAATGCTGTGGACGAGCCAGAGTCATGGGAAAAGGCTAATGAAAATTGATAGAAAAATTAAATATGATTGGGTCTAGGGGGAATTTTTTTGTCAACTCCTCCTGGGCCAGATCCCTCTCCTGCTGGCTCTACTCCCCTCCCACTTTCCTGCCACCATTGCCACCACAGGCTCTTCCCTCAGACCTGGCCATGGAGAACAGTGAGGTCTCCTGTCCTTCCTGCTCCTGTTGGGATGCAGTGCCAGGATGGCACAGCCATGCTCAGCCCCTCTCCCACCCTGTCCTGGCATATTGGATGGATTGGCAGTGGTTTGGCTGATGCCATCAGGGTCCATGTGATGGATGCTGACGCTGGACACTGGTCCCATGGCAGCCCTGCAGCCTCTGACAGCTGCCACTCCCATCAGCCTCCAGTGTCCCCAGCCTGGGAAGTCCCAGTGGGACCGCTGTGGGGTGTGACTGTGTGACGGTACAGTGGCAGGTACTGACCCAGCACACAGCCAGTCCCTGAACATGAGTTTGGTTCAGTGTTTGGTTTGCTGAGGCCAGTTCAATGCTCCCACGTGTCCTTATCTCAGCTCACTGATCCTTGTTCCAGAGCCAGGCTGTGCCTTTCACAGGCTTCTGAGGTTCTCCTGTCTCCATCCCACCCAACACAGCTTTCCTTACATGTTTCCTTGTACCCAAGGACCTCATATCATCTCCAAAACAGGTTTTTAAGCCCTTTGGCATCATTACTGTATTGCCTTTAAGCAGCCAGGCGTTGATTACGGAGGAGCTGATGGGAGCTGATAGCGCAGGCTCAGTGTAATTTCCCGATTGTGCGACAGAGATTGGCCTCGTGACTTTCTGCTGCATCTTATCTCCTATCCTCTGCAAACTTGCTTTTTACTTTCTCTGGGAGGGTCAACTCTCTGAGTCTGGAACCCAGCAGAGGTGCAGTGAGTTACACTGTGTCACCCAAGGGAGTGACATGCCAGGTCCTGCCAGGATGGGGTTCCCAACAGCAGCTGTCAGTCATTTCAGTCTGTGAGCTGGACATGGTGCATGGTGCCAGGCCTGGGGACCACCGTAGGACCCACCTGAGCACCCCTGTGGCCGTGCATCCCCGTGTCTGAGCATCCCTGTGCCTGAGGACCCCTGAGAGGCCCAGCTGACCATCTCTGTGCTGGAGCATCCCTGTGTCTGAGCATCCCTGTGCCTGAGCATCCCTGTGCCTGAGCATCCCTGTGTCTGAGCATCGCTGCACCTGAGCATCGCTGCACCTGAGCATCCCTGTGCCAGAGCATCCCTGTGCCTGAGCATCCCTGTGCCAGAGCATCCCTGTACTGGAGCATCCCTGTGTCTGAGCATGCCTGCGCTGGAGCATCCCTGCAGACGAGCATCCCTGTGGCCAAGCACTCCTGTGCCTGAGCACCCCTGGGCTCTTCTGTGCTGTGCCTGTCCAGCAGCACGGGGGCAGTGCCTGGAGTACAGCAACACTTCCTTTCACTCCTGTCTTCCCTCAACTCCACCGCTGGTCCCAGTTTGCTGTCCGTTCTGCTGCCAGAGTTCTCTAACACTTCCTGCAGCTTATCATTACTTTCTTCTGTTCTTATTCCCTGTATCAGGAAACCATAAATATGTATTTTAGAGTCGTCAGTTTTTTCTAGTGTGCGGAGCGCTGCCTCCTGAAAAATCCCAGCAGCAGATTTTGAGCCAAAGGGAAGATTGCAAAAATAGTTTCTCCCTTATGGCACATCGAAAGTTTCTCTTTTAGGCAAAATTGCCCAACTCTGACAGATGTATCTGAAGTTTTAAAAAATATGAGTCCCAGTATTTCACTGAAACTGTCATCCTTGGTAAAGGAAAATATTCCTTTTAGAGTGCCCACTGATTTCTTTTGGATTTAAATACAGACCAGGGTCCATTGGGTCAGTGGGCTCCATGTCCATGTATCGAGCAGCTGTTCCAGCCTGGCTCCGTGGCCAAGCTCTCCTCTGAGTTCCCGTGGGCAGCTGGAGGGACTGCCCAGAACCCTGTGCCCTTGCCAGCCCCTGGATACCGGCCACCTGCGCTGGGGTCTGGAGCCCCTCTGGCACAGACACTGCGGATTGGCACGAGGAGAGGCAGGGAGAGTTCTGCTCTGTGCTTGTTCTTTGAATCACCCTCATTTTTTCCCTACTTTCAGCTGAGGGGAGGCAGCACCTCTACCCATCCCTGAGGTCCCACTGAGCAGGGGCTGGGACAGGCAGTGTGCTGCCTGTACTGCCCCAGCTGCCCCATAGCACATGGCAACCAGGCTGGGGCTGAGGCTGGGGCTGGACCTGAGGCTGGGGCTGGCCTGGCACTGCCCCTAGCCCTGCTCCGTCCCTGTCCTTGGTGCCATGGGGGTTGGGCACAAGCTGTGTGTGGTGATGCTGCCATATGTGGCTGTCACGGGGTTTTGCAGGTGTTGGCTGAGTTGTGAGGTGCTCCTATATCCCAGGCGTTTCAACTCTCCTGGAAGTGCTTGGAATTTACTCTGGGGTGGGTGAGAGCCTCTGCTGGGCATTCAGCTGCTGGAGCATCATTGCCTTGTGCCTTCCCTTGGGGAACTCCTTCCCAGGGGCGTGTGGTACTCCAGCTGTGGCACTGTGGGGGGCTGGACAGCTTTGGGACCCGTCCCAGGGCAGTGGGTCCTGCTGGGGTGCCCTCTCTGGAGTGGTCACTGTCTCCGTGTTGGTCTCCTTACTCAAACGTGGCACACGGGGCTGTGCCAGGGCTGTGCCAGGGCTGTGCTGGGGGCTGTGTGCTCAGTGCCCGTCCCACCAAGCAAGAATGCCTGGCTTTCCAGGCGAGGTACAACGCAGCAGATTAATTAGATAGTGAAGTGCTAATAGCGACTGAGAAGAGATGTACTCTGTGTGCGCCCCAAGTTTGGATTTATTACTACTTCTTTCTGTATGGCCTATTAATTTTTGATGAGTTTAGATAAATTGCATTCAGCCTGAAATAAATTAAAATAAGTGCATATAAATCATGTTCTATTCTTGGCTTCTGCAAAACAAATTTCCATTTCATCTCTTGTTGTCCTTCCTTTATTACATGTATCCTACCGGCGCACGTCACCCGTTATTGTGATGGAAATGTTTCATCTCCTTGAGATTCCCCCGGTTTGTCTTTGAAGTGTCAGGGCTGCTGTAGACATAGCACATCTTAGATCATCTCAGTAGCTAATTTGGCCACATCTGTTTGTTTTACCAGTTAACAGGCCAGACCTAAATACTAAATAGGTGTTCTTCCATGAGAGGGATCTTCAGTTCGTACCTGGTACTACTTGACATTAAATTAAACTTTAGAACTTAAAATCCAGCTTATATTTTATGACTCACATCCCCAAGTGATGTTCAGGCAAGTGTAGAATAATAAATGCCTAATAAATGCCCGTCTGGTTTTAGATTGTTTAATTTACTATATGTTTATCTAAGAGTACAGTGACTAAGAAAAGAATTGGCCTCAGTTAATGCTGTGACAATTCATGATATTATTACACAGATAATAAATGTCCATCTGGAGTAAATCACTGTTAGTTTGCTTTTCATTTAATTTGGTGGGCTGTGCAGAAGAGAGACTGTGGAAGAAATGAGTTATTTTTGCGGTGCTTGATAAAACATACGAACTGTTCAGGCTTGGAGATCTGTTTATGGGTAAGCCCCCAGTTTTGCCCTGATGCGTCCTGCTGCCGATTCCCCTTTCATAGTGCTGTTTCCTGTGCTTCTGATTTTCCCCTATTAGACTGTGTGTATTTGGTGGGCAGGTTGTGTTTGTACCTGGGTCCTCCTTCGCCCCTGTCCTACTTCCAGTGCCCACTGGGGAATGCGATGTAGTTTGGCCTTGCTGGACCCTGGAGCAGCTGCTGCCCTTCCTGCCCCACCGCTCCCCACCTCCCAGATCCACACTGCCCTGGAGGGACTGTGGTGCCAACACAGGGAGCCCTGGCAGCTGGCACTCTCTGAGTGCCGGTGGGTGTTTGACAATAATAGTGAAGTCCTGGATTTCCTTATGATGTGGCTCAACAGCACGTGGAGCGCTGCTGTTGGAGCACGGCTGTGGCACAGGGGCAACAGAGGAGTGGCAAAGCAAATCTCTTCATATTTGTGTTGTGTTTTGGTGTTGCAAAAACACTTAGTTTTTAAAATGCCACGATACTCCAATTCAGTAAAAATGTTTTGATAAGTTAAAAGCTGCTTTGTTTAAACAATTATTCACTTAGGCCTGCTCCCGTTTGGAAGTTGCACAGCTGATCCTGATGTTGCTGTCAGTGTTTGGCATATCTGTGCAGCATTTGGCACAGTGACTCCTCAGGAGCTAGAGAGCTCTATATAGACTGTCTGTCCCAGGGAGCAGGAGGATACAGTGAAAAGGGCCCAAACAGGCTCTTGGCTGGGCCTGCAGAGCCCAGTGTAGTTACACAGGTAAAACAGAGCTTGCTGGGTTTGACAGTGGGTGAGATAGGAGTGTGGAGTTGTCCCTTAGAAACAGGAGACCATCTCTCCATGTGTGTTTTTATCACAGGGTGTTTCTCAGGAGCCGCTCTGGCTTGTGCTGGCTTCAGTGTCCCTCTCCCCTATCCCTGGTGGAACAGCAGGATGTGCCCCCATCTCGGCGTGCCAGGGGCCGTGGGGTCACCGGTGCCATTTCCTCACGGCACAGCCATTAGTACCTTCCAGAGCTGCATGGTGCTCCACGCTGCCACCCTGACTCACCCCATGGACCACTCTGGGCTCCTGTCTGTGACACCAAAGCCTGATGAGCTGCCTCCTCTGCAGCCCCGTGTGTCGTGTGGGAGCACCCCTTCTGCTCTAACTGGCTCAGCCTTCATTTCAGGGCATGGCAGGTGTGCCTGGTTCAGCCGGGGTGGCAGGAGCAGGACAGCCGTGTGCCGAGCTGTGGCATGTGCCCGCGGGCTCGGGGCCACACCAACAGCAGCTGTGCAGGGAGTGGGCTGGAAGAGTGCAGGGAGTGGGCTGAAGTGTGCAGGGAGTGTGCTGGAAGAGTGCAGGAGGCGCATTGGGAGCGTGCTACCACTTTGCCTGCCACTGTCAGTGCATAGCAGGCAGTGGTGCTGGTAGTGCTGCTCACTGAGTGTTCAGAGTGGAACCCTGGGATATATGGGTGTGCTGGGACACCTGTGTGAGAGAGACAGCGTGGGGCATGACAGGGAGAAGAATGGAAAGGGAAAGAAACGAAATCCCTGGAAATCCCATGCCCCTGTTGCACTGACTGTGTCATGCCAGTGTCCCTGTCCCAGGTGAGCACAGCCACGAGCTGGCAGCAAGTGGTGCTGGAGCCAAGGGGGTTCCCTGGCCAGGGTGATGTGTGTTCCCTGGCCAGGGAGCACAAGGATCCTGATCCTGCCCATGCCTCCTGGGAAGGCTGCAGCACTCCTGTGGAAATGCAGGACACGGGGAGCTGTGTCAACAAAAGTGAGGGGGGAGTCCCTAGGACGTGCCTGTGTCCCTGCTCCTGCTGCAAGCACTCCAGCTGTGACCCATGTGCACTGCAGGGATCCCGTGTTGCTTTCACTGTTCTAAGGACTTGACATTGTTGAGTGTTGTCTGCTTCAGACAATGTGAAACAATTCTAAAATAAAGTGCTTAAAAAGTAAAGAAAGGATAATTACCCTATTTTTCTCCTCAGTTTCTGAGCTTTATGGACATGTTCTTAATTGCAAGGGAAGAAGCTGGTGCTCTTTGTTGTGCAGAAGACAGTGGAAACACAGCAAAAATCAGAAACGGAGATTTTGAAGAACAAACACACATTAATGCCAGGAGAGGCAGCATTCCCACATGAGCTGGCAATGCTGCCCCTGGCCCTTGTGTCTGGGCCTGGGTCTCTCATGGCTCCTGCTTTTAAGATTCCCAGAGGTCTGAGGGTACAGCTGTGCTTGTGTCTATCTGAAGCCCTTTAACAAAGCCAAGGGTATAGGATTTCCCAGTGGCATCCCCAGGGATTCACCTGTCCAGTCCTACAGCAATGGTTGCAGGTGGAGAACAAGGTGGCTGTGGTCCTGGCAGGTGGTCCTGGTCAGAGCAGCACTAGGTGGCCAGCAGGGCTCCTCCATGTTGAGTTTCTTTGATCTGAGTGTTTGTTTTCCCAGGTACTTTGTTCCAAATTCAGCAAAACACTCTGTTTTGTATCTGCTCAGTAAATGAGCGATGCCCACTTTCCTAGGAAACTGGCATTTGTTTTATGTATCAATACACTTTCTTTTCCTTTCTAAAAATCTTTGAAGCAGTTAGTGAGAATCAGATTGTGATTTGATTATTGAAGAAGATGTTTTCTGCAACAAGCTGTAAGCCATGTCAGCGCTGCTGCCCCTGTGAGTTACCTGTGTGGGGGACAAGGTATGCTGGAGAGGAGGGGCCACTTGGCCCAGCTGACTTGCAGCAGATGTGCTTTTCTTCTAAGCCACCAGGTCCTGCAGTTCCTGTTGTTTTCTGGGATATCTCAGTGGTGGGGCATAGCCATAAGACTGTGCTGTGCTGACCACTCTGGGAGGAAGTTCTCTGTGTACTTTCAGTGAGGAGGTGAAGTGTTTGTGCTGCTGCTGTGGTGAGGGGTGATGTCCAGGCTGGACAGGATCCTGTCTCCATCCCTGTGCAGCCCAGGGCACCATCTTCCTTCTGTAGGTCCAAGTGTGGCTTTACTGTTTCCTGTCAGCTGAGGCATCCAGGGGGAGAATCACACTCAGGGCTGGTGGCTGTCCAGCACTCTGATCCACCAGGACTTCTCCATAAGCAACCTGTGCCCTCGAGGGAACCACTCCTCCTAATTCAGTGTCATTGGCAGGTGTACGGGGGGTGCACTCACCTCCCTGTGCAGGTCACTGATGGAGGCACTGCAGAGGACTGTACCTAAGCTGGAGTCCTGGGGGACAGTGCTAGTGACTGGCCACTGGCCAGTATTGTCCCATTTCCTGCAGCCCTTTGAGCCTGACCTGCAGCCTGACGTTGCTTCCAGCTCTGGCCATGTGCTGGGCATTTGTCCAGAGGATACTGACAGAGAAAGTATCAAAAAACTGTCCTAAAATCCAAAAATCCCACCTCTGCTTGTGGGTAACCTCACTGTAACCTTGTCATTCCAGCTATGGTTTAAGTTGTTTTGTCTTGTAACGGTGTTTCCAACCTTGTAAACATGCTGATTTTGGTTTAATCTTGTGTTAGTCTTGTGTTTTCAAGTGGACTTGGCTGAGTCCAGGCACGTGACTTTAATCACAGCCACAAATCTAAATTAGCAGCATTAAATTAGCAAATCTAAATGAGTGCAGTGTCCCCAGCCAAGGCTGTCTGGGGACCCTGGTGGCCGTGCTGCAGATGCCCTTGAGCCTCTGAGCCCCTTCCAATCTGGTATGTGCCAGATGTAGATTAGAGGGCAGGTGGCAGCCCCTGGCTGTCACTGCAGCTACCAGGTCAGGAGGTGGCCAGCGGGTGACACCGGTGGGGTTTGGGGGCTGCACCAGGAGATTTCCTGCACTGCTCAGCATTGCCATCTCCTCCAGGTCCTTGTCACCTGAAAAGCCACCCCAGCACCTGCAGTGCTAGCATGAAACTGAGTCCACAGAACATACCTTTTTGCTGCTGGGACACAGCTTTCTGCCACAGCTAATGGCAGCAGGAATGGTGATGGTTATACTGGTAATGGGAGCGGCTCCCAGCACTGCCCACTGCAGCAGACTATGCTGAGGACCACGGTAACATAATCTTTTATTTTTCCAATGTGGACTAGGGAGCTGGAGCCAGTAGTCCTGAATACTTGCAGTCCTCAGAAGTATCAGGAAAAAATACATTAATAGTGCTGAAAAGCAGGGTTTAGGCTGGTATTTTCACTCATCCTTTTTGTTGCCTCCTCGGCTTGCCTGTCACCACAGATGGGTTATGGATGGACACCAGTAGCAGTAATTGTTGTTCTGACGTTAAATGGCTTTAAATATCGATGACGATTTAAGACTCCTGCTCCTGGCTGGCTGTGAAACTGTATTTTAGCTGAGCTTCATTAATGCATCTCTGGGATGATGATGGGTCTGAGTAATCTGATCCGAACACGTGTAATTGTGCTGGTCCCGAAGGGAGCTGAGTGCTTCATTCCCAGTGTGAAGCCCCTCTGAGCTATGCTGCTCATGGTGGCACATTCCCTCCCAGACACGTGGGTGCTTCTCCACGGGACCTCTGTGACGCTCCCACCTGCTCCACAAAGGAGCATCCCCTGGCCCTCCCTCCTGCCCACGCCATGGAGCCTTTGGCGTAGTCACTGATGGATGATCTCAGTGAGCTGGCGTGGGCACTGCTGCTGTCGGCCCTGTTCCCACACGCCGCGAGGAGCCGGGGCTGGCGCTGTAAGCGATAAGGATAATTGAGCCACCGGGCTTTCCGGGGGGAGCAGCGGCAGCCGGAGAGCTGTGATCCACTAAAATTAGCCCACGATCCATTTTTATATAGATCCCTGTTGTGGGGGCTATTCTTGGGTTTTGTTTTATATTTTTTTTTGGTTTTATTTGCATTTTTGGGGTTTGAATGACATAAAATTAGCTCCTTCTGAGTTTATTCTGAAAATAGCATTAAGAGCTTAAACGTTCAGTGGATATGGCTGTAAACCCATGGAGCTGCAACGATTTCAAGGCAACTGGGACTTTCAGCTTAACAAGTGAAGCACACATGAGCCACCCCTCATTTTTCACACCTGGACATTTGTCATTATGGCCAAGCATCTGCATCCGAGGAGATCGGGGGATCTGTTGGGATGCAGAGGTGCACTGTGTGGTGGGATGGGCTCTAGCAGGGGGGCCTGAGAGGCCGCATGTGCAGTGCCACCAGTGGCTTCCCAGTCATTTTGTCCCTTGTATGTTGAGTGTCTTGGTGTGTTTGCAAACATGTCTCTCAGCTGTCCTCCGGCAGGCAGTACAGGCGCTCCTCTGTCAGGACAGGGGAATGACAAGGAACCAGGTAACGCAGTGAGAGGGGCACGCTGCTACCTGAACCTTCATGGTTTAACCACCGACTGTCTTGGCTTTTTTGTCATGTCCTGTGCCTGTCTCACAGCCAGTAACTGCTATTTGCTCTCCCTTGCAGGCTCTTGAACCTGATCTACAATGGAAAAACTGCTTTTGTTTCTGCTGTTCATCGGCATAGCAGTGCGAGCTCAGATCTGCCCCAAGCGCTGCGTCTGTCAGATCCTGTCTCCGAACCTTGCCACCCTCTGTGCCAAGAAAGGGCTCTTGTTTGTTCCTCCCAACATTGACAGGAGGACTGTGGAGCTGCGGCTGGCAGACAACTTTGTTACAAACATTAAAAGGAAAGACTTTGCCAACATGACCAGCCTGGTGGACCTGACGCTGTCCCGGAATACAATCAGTTTTATCACACCTCACGCATTTGCCGACCTGCGCAATTTGCGGGCTCTGCATCTGAACAGCAACCGTTTGACTAAGATCACTAATGACATGTTCAGCGGGCTCTCCAATCTCCACCACTTGATACTGAACAACAACCAGCTGACTTTAATTTCTTCCACAGCTTTTGATGATGTTTTAGCTCTTGAGGAATTGGATTTGTCTTACAACAATCTGGAAACCATCCCCTGGGATGCCGTGGAGAAGATGGTCAGTTTGCACACTCTCAGTCTAGACCACAATATGATTGACCACATTCCTAAGGGGACCTTCTCCCACCTCCACAAGATGACCAGGCTGGACGTCACGTCTAACAAACTGCAGAAGCTTCCTCCTGACCCGCTCTTCCAGCGCGCTCAGGTGCTGGCAACCTCAGGAATTATCAGCCCCTCGACATTTGCGCTGAGCTTCGGTGGGAATCCCTTGCATTGCAACTGTGAGCTTTTGTGGCTGAGGCGCCTTTCCAGGGAGGACGACCTGGAGACCTGTGCCTCTCCCACACTCCTGTCCGGCCGGTACTTCTGGTCAATCCCTGAGGAGGAATTCCTCTGTGAACCCCCGCTCATCACCCGGCACACCCACGAGCTGCGGGTGCTGGAGGGGCAGCGGGCAGCCCTGCGCTGCAAGGCCCGGGGTGACCCCGAGCCAGCCATCCATTGGATTTCACCTGAGGGCAAACTGATTTCCAATGCCACCAGGTCCGTGGTGTATGACAACGGGACGCTCGACATCCTCATCACGACGGTGAAGGACACGGGCTCCTTCACCTGCATTGCTTCCAACCCAGCAGGGGAGGCCACGCAGACGGTGGACCTGCACATCATCAAACTCCCCCACTTGCTGAACAGCACAAACCACATCCACGAGCCTGACCCGGGCTCCTCGGATATTTCCACGTCCACCAAGTCGGGCTCCAATGCAAGCAGTAGCAATGGGGATACTAAAGTCAGCCAGGATAAGAAGGTGGTTGTTGCAGAAGCAACGTCCTCCACTGCTCTGCTGAAATTCAATTTTCAGAGGAATATACCTGGGATACGTATGTTCCAGATCCAGTACAATGGCACTTACGATGACTCCCTTGTTTACAGGTAAGGCGGGCCCAGCCTGGCCGTGCGGGGCCGTGCTGGGTGCTCAGTGCTGCCATGGGCCCCTGGCCTCGGCAGGCCATCCACCAGAGTTCCCATGCCGAGCTGTGCTGGCCGAGCAGAGCCCGGGCCCTGGCAGCTCATGGGGAGAGCCTTGGGAAGGACTCATGCCATTTTCTGCTCACAGATGGGGAAATTACCTTGAACGGCGTTATTTTTAGATAATCCAAATGGACCTCTAATCCTCTGAACTGATCCGAGAGGGGTTGTGAAGGTAGATGGATTAAATGGATCTTTATGTGCTTGGCTTTCTGGAAGCACAGGGAGGACAGTGTCTGTGACCGTGTTCCTTGTGGTGCTTTCTGGCAGTGTCTGTGCTGGGGAAGTGCAGGGGAGCTCTGTGCTGCTGGGTGTGGCCATCACACCCTTCAATACTCTTTGGTCATTTCTTCTATGAATTTCTTTGTCCCATTAATAGAATAAGACGTGCTGCCTTTAAACTGGAAGAGGGTAGATACAGATCAGATATTGGGAAGAAATTCTTGGCTGGGAGGGTGGGGAGGCCCTGGTACAGGTTGCTTAGAGAAGCTGTGGCTGCCCCTGGATCCCTGGAAGTGTCCAAGGCCAGGTTGGATGGGACTTGGAGCAACCTCGGCTAGTGGAAGGTGTCCCTGCCCATGGCAGGGGGTGGGACTGGGTGACCTTTAAATGTCCCTTCTGACCCAAACCAGCCTGTGATTCTGCGATTCTGCTTTTGATGTGATTGCTCTAATGGGAGGCTCTGCCATGCCAAGCTGTACCAGGGAGCTTGGTGGTGACTGTGCCACATCAAGCACCAGGCAGCAGCTGCTGGGGGATGGTGATCAGCCCTGTGGGGGCTGTGGCAGAGGTGGGACAACCAAGCCATGATGCTCAGCACGTCAGGAGGTGCCTGTGTGTCTGCCAGGGTCATTCACACTGGTTTCCTTCTCCCTCAGAATGATACCTCCCACAAGCAAAACCTTCCTGGTCAACAACCTGGCCGCGGGGACGATGTATGACCTGTGCGTCCTGGCCATCTACGACGACGGGATCACCTCGCTGACGGCCACCAGGGTCGTGGGCTGCACACAGTTCACCACCGAGCAGGATTACGTGCGTTGCCACTTCATGCAGTCCCAGTTCCTGGGTGGGACCATGATTATCATCATTGGTGGGATCATCGTGGCTTCGGTGCTCGTGTTCATCATCATCCTCATGATCCGCTACAAGGTGTGCAACAACAACGGGCAGCAGAAGGCCACCAAGGTCAGCAACGTGTACTCGCAGACAAATGGGGCTCAGATCCAGGGCTGCAGCGGGGTGCTGTCGCAGTCCATGTCCAAGCAGGCTGTGGGGCACGAGGAGGGCATCCAGTGCTGTAAGGCTGCCAGCGATGGCACGATGCAGTCACCGGATACCGGCTCCAGCCAGGACTCGGCCACCACTACCTCCGCTTTGCCTCCCGCCTGGACTTCCAGCACTTCCCTCTCGCAGAAGCAGAAGCGAAAGTCGGGGCCAAAGCCCGTCCCCGAGCCGCAGGGCGAGGCTGGCAGCAGCGCCGAGCCCCAGAACTCGAACAGAAATAACTCCACGGCCCTGCAGTTGCCGAGCCGCGCCCCCACTGCGGCCCCCGCGGCCCCCACGTACAAAAGAGCACAATCAAAGCCAAGTAAGTTCCTCACTCTGCCGGCCGACACATCCCGGGCCAAGCGCCGGCGCTCGCTGGGCGGGGAGCTGCTGGAGCCCCGCGGCGCCGGCGCCGGCGGACTGCGCTCCAAACGGAGCT